>NC_051176.1:203097003-203239600 GCF_013339695.2 Rhipicephalus sanguineus | reverse complement strand
CTTATTTCTCTCTCCATGTCTCGCTTCCTATTTCTTTCTTTCTCTCCCTATCTATTTCTTTCTGTCTCTTTCTCACTCTTTCTATCTTTTTTTTTCTCTTTCTGCCGCTTATTTCTCTCTCCATGTCTCGCTTCCTATTTCTTTCTTTCTCTCCCTATCTATTTCTTTCTGTCTCTTTCTCACTCTTTCTATCTTTTTTTTTTCTCTTTCTGCCGCTTATTTCTCTCTCCATGTCTCGCTTCCTATTTCTTTCTTTCTCTCCCTATCTATTTCTTTCTGTCTCTTTCTCACTCTTTCTATCTTTTTTTTCTCTTTCTGCCGCTTATTTCTCTCTCCATGTCTCGCTTCCTATTTCTTTCTTTCTCTCCCTATCTATTTCTTTCTGTCTCTTTCTCACTCTTTCTATCTTTTTTTTCTCTTTCTGCCGCTTATTTCTCTCTCCATGTCTCGCTTCCTATTTCTTTCTTTCTCTCCCTATCTATTTCTTTCTGTCTCTTTCTCACTCTTTCTATCTTTTTTTTTCTCTTTCTGCCGCTTATTTCTCTCTCCATGTCTCGCTTCCTATTTCTTTCTTTCTCTCCCTATCTATTTCTTTCTGTCTCTTTCTCACTCTTTCTATCTTTTTTTTTCTCTTTCTGCCGCTTATTTCTCTCTCCATGTCTCGCTTCCTATTTCTTTCTTTCTCTCCCTATCTATTTCTTTCTGTCTCTTTCTCACTCTTTCTATCTTTTTTTTCTCTTTCTGCCGCTTATTTCTCTCTCCATGTCTCGCTTCCTATTTCTTTCTTTCTCTCCCTATCTATTTCTTTCTGTCTCTTTCTCACTCTTTCTATCTTTTTTTTCTCTTTCTGCCGCTTATTTCTCTCTCCATGTCTCGCTTCCTATTTCTTTCTTTCTCTCCCTATCTATTTCTTTCTGTCTCTTTCTCACTCTTTCTATCTTTTTTTTCTCTTTCTGCCGCTTATTTCTCTCTCCATGTCTCGCTTCCTATTTCTTTCTTCTCTCCCTATCTATTTCTTTCTGTCTCTTTCTCACTCTTTCTATCTTTTTTTTCTCTTTCTGCCGCTTATTTCTCTCTCCATGTCTCGCTTCCTATTTCTTTCTTTCTCTCCCTATCTATTTCTTTCTGTCTCTTTCTCACTCTTTCTATCTTTTTTTTCTCTTTCTGCCGCTTATTTCTCTCTCCATGTCTCGCTTCCTATTTCTTTCTTTCTCTCCCTATCTATTTCTTTCTGTCTCTTTCTCACTCTTTCTATCTTTTTTTTTCTCTTTCTGCCGCTTATTTCTCTCTCCATGTCTCGCTTCCTATTTCTTTCTTTCTCTCCCTATCTATTTCTTTCTGTCTCTTTCTTACTCTTTCTATCTTTTTTTTTCTCTTTCTGCCGCTTATTTCTCTCTCCATGTCTCGCTTCCTATTTCTTTCTTTCTCTCCCTCTTTCTTTCTTTCTTTCTTTCTTTCTTTCTTTCTTTCTTTCTTCCTTTTCTTCTTTCTTTCTTTCTTTCTTTTTTTCTTTCTTTCTATCTCTCCCTCTCTATTCCTTTCTTTCTTGCTGTCTATTCTTCTCTTTTTTTGTGCCTGTTTCATTCTATCTCTTTTCTATCTGTGCATTTCTTTCTCTGTATTACTGTCTTTTTTTTCTCTCTTTCCTCCCTATCTTTCTCTCTCTCTCTCTGTACTCGTTCTCTCGCCCATCCTAGTTATTGCATCCCACGCCGGACAAATCGGCGCAGCGGAAGAGCGCACAGGTGTTCGGGGAGCGAAGCAGAAGATGAGGAAGCGGAACGGCCGGGTCATCGCGATGCACGTGCGAACCTCAGCTTCGCTGTTCAAAATTAGTATGCCACAAATTGTCACGTCCTACACACCTTTTCTACGTAAAGAACTGCCTTGAGGTTAATATTGAAAAGTTCATTAACGAGGTTTCGTTAATTACAAATTTCAGTGCGACCTTACGTGGGGGAAACTATTTCCGCCTTGACGTAGAGTTCGTGTGCGAAGATGACAGGTATGCTTGACTGTCATAGCATTTTTTATTAAAATCTGCATAGAGCTAAATTTACTATTTGCGCTTGCCGATCGCGCGTTCACAGAATTCGCGTTGTGTGACGCCTGGTTGTTATTTTACTCTTCTACCATCCGATAATGCATATGTTAATGTGGTTCCTTCCCGATATGAAGCCTCTATAGGGTTTTTCTGCAAAGCAGTTTCAAGCACCGGTATGGCTCTGCGTTAACTTCCTGTTTTCTGTTGGAAAGAAAAAGATTTATAAGGATGTACGCGACACAGTGTTGCCCACCCCAATGTACGGAGCGCTATATACTGCAGGCAAGGGTCAGAATGTACTTAAGCGAGTTAAAAAAATGGAAGCAGCTCCAAATGCAAAATCTTTCTTTTTTAAATTGCATACAGGAACACTATCAGTAAGAACCTTTTTCGAGGAGCGAGGTTTCTATATGCCATGAGGCTCCGACTGCTTAATCTGTAACCAACCTGAAACAATTGACCACGTCTTTCTGCACTGTTTGGGAGGGGGTGTACTTTTGGGATGTGTTGCAGAGGGTAATAAAAAAGAATTTCTGTTAGACCCGCATGGAATTAGATACTTAGCAATAGACAGCGCTCGACTGCTGACCCGAAGGTCGCGGGATCGAATCCCGGCCGCGGCGGCTGCATTTTCGGTGGAGGCAAAAATGTTTGAGGCCCGTGTACTTAGATTTAGGCGCACGGTAAAGAATCCCAGGTGGTCAAAACTTCCGGAGCCCTCCACTAAGGCGTCCCTCATAATCATATCGTGGTTTTGAGACGTTAAACTCCAGATATTATTAATACTTAGCAATAGACAATGAGGACGGATTAGCTTTTAACCTAATCGTGATGATTGGCTTGCACAGTATATGGCGCTCACGAATGGCAGGATTTTTCTGTGACCCAGTTAGAAGACCAGCAAGACAGCCCCGCCACGGTGGTCGAGTGGTTATGGCGCTCGACTGCTGACCCGAAGGTCGCGGGATCGAATGCCGGCCGCGGCGGCTGCATTTTCGGTGGAGGCGAAAATGTTTGAGGCCCGTGTACTTAGATTTAGGCGCACGGTAAAGAACCCCAGGTGGTCAAAATTTCCGGAGCCCTCCACTACGGCGTCCCTCATAATCATATCGTGGTTTTGAGACGTTAAACTCCAGATATTATTAATACTTAGCAATAGACAATGAGGACGGATTAGCTTTTAACCTAATCATGATGATTGGCTTGCACAGTATATAGCGCTCACGAATGGCAGGATTTTTCTGTGACCCAGTTAGAAGACCAGCAAGACAGCCCCGCCATGGTGGTCTAGTGGTTATGGCGCTCGACTGCTGACCCGAAGGTCGCGGGATCGAATCCTGGCCGCGGCGGCTCCATTTTCGATGGGGGTGAAAATGTTTGAGGCCCGTGTACTTAGATTTAGGTGCACGTTAAAGAACCCCAGGTGGTCGAAATTTCCGGAGCCCCCCCACTACGGCCTCTCGCATAATCATATAGTGGTTTTGAGACGTTAAACCCCAGATATTATTATTATCATTATTAAGACCAGCAAGACAGTATTTTCAAGAAAGTATGACCCGGTTAATTGAGGTAGAAAAAAAAAAGAATGTGTTCCTTCATGGTTGGCTAGGGTAGAGCCCCTGCTTAATATGACGCAATTTTAAATCACAATGTTGTTCATCCAGTGGTTGACGGTAGATGGGTGCTTACATGTTTATGGTGTCTTGTAACATAATTCTGTTGTCCCCGTTTGTGTGACGTGCAACCGGAATTCATTAGGGTGGCTTGTTGGGCAAGAGGAAATGCCAGTGATCGGTGATAGGGTGCCTTCAATGATTCACAATTGTTGCTGCGCATGCTCTTATCGGTTTGTTGTCCGCGTCTTCATCGAATTAAAGTCAGTTGTTAGTCCAGCATCCTTCCTGGTTCCTGTCTCTTATTTCTTGGCTCAGTTTCTTCTGCTTTCTTTTGGTGCTGCTGGCATTTCCTCACGAAGTACAACCGGAAATAAAGGGAAAAAAACCGGTATGGCTCTGAGGTGGAATACTGGGCTCCCACGAAGAAGGCCTAGGTTCGAACCCCCGTTCCATCCTGGATATTTTTCTTATTTCGCGCGATAGCGGTTGCGGACACCGGCGGCGGCGGCGGACAACTGCGGCGCCGAAAACGGCCGTTGTGATCTCATAACAGCTTTCGCTGTAAAAATTATATGATTGGCACTGGTCCCTGCTGACATGATTGGTCAGTGAAGCTGCTGTATGTCCGAATCGCACTGTGCTGCTTACCGTATTATCCCTTCTTCTGTCTGGTATTGTCCTGTGCACAGCTCCAAGAGTTTCTAATTCTCCGTCTGTATCGTTCGCGCGAACCAATACCACTTTGCGCACACACACACACACACACACACACACACACACACACACACACACACACACACACACACACACACACACACACACACACACACACACCTCACACACACACACACATATATTTCGAACTTTTGAAAGGAATACCAATAAATATCGCTATAGAGAGTTCTTTCTTTAACATTACATGGAATTTTTCAAGAATTCCCTGTGACATTGTGTAATTGTAGCCTTTAGATCGATTACTGGCAGAGGCGGACATTACTTGCGCAGGAAATCGAAACGCTTAATCGATCAACAACAAAATTATGCACAACGTTTTAATAATTCTATTACAACAGATATTGTTATTTCCTAATTGTAGCAGCTGAGTTCAAAAGGAGTTTCCGCTTCAAGTTAACTTCAGGATGACGCCACTGTCTCGAACCCTGCGCGATTAAAAGTTAGCACGCACGTCGCACAACTCCGCTCTCGCAAACGGCTCGTGGACGTGGATCTGGCGCTGACGTCGGAGCGCGGCGCATCAGCGCCTCGGAAACGTGAACGTCGATGCCGTTGTTGAGGAAGTGGGCGTTGAACCGGAGAAGTTCAGTCCAAACGAAGAGCTCCTCGAGAAGAAAGCGACCATTAACCGCGCTTGGCACGTTCCAGTTGTCCACCTGGCGATGGCTCAGGATGCTTCAACGACATTAATCGCGGCTTCGAAAACCTCCATGGTGACCGGCAGGCCCAGGCTGGGACACCTTCCGACTAGATACGCGGAGCAGGCGGTCGCTGCTTCGCACCTTCGCAGGAGTATGCACAGCGTGCGCACACTGACACTCGAGCAGCACACGCTCATGATGATGTCCAGCGTGTCGAGCGTGATCATCGCAGAGTGCAGCGCGTCGATCAGGTCCCTGGGCTGGTACACTCGTCCGGCAGGCACACACTGACGTGCCCCAGGTTGCAGCCATGCTGGAAGCCGCCCAGGAACGCGCGGTTCTCGGAGGTGCGTGATTCGCTCATCTCCAGGAACTTGACGCAGCAGTGCTCCTTGCACAGCCAGCAAACCATCCCGAAGGAGTGTCTGCGCTGCATGTTGGACGCGACGAAATCCATCTGTCCGCGCTGACACGCCAAGGCCGACATCTTCGAACCCTGTCGAAGCTCCAAGGTGATGACCGACAGGAACTCGTGCCGCATGGATAGCTCCGCGAGGAGAAAGCAACCGTTGACCGTACGTGTCGTGGTTCACATGGCGATGGCTGGAGATGGGCCGGCGGTACTGTGGGTTCGAAAGGAGCTGGTTAGCCGACAGGTAGAGGCTGGGAGAGTTGCTGACGAGGCAGGCAGCATAGTGGCGCAGGCGTCGGCTGGATGGTCGCACATATGAGACGTTGTTGTCGGAAGGTCGCTCGTAGCCGGTTGAGGTCATCAGAATCGTCGATCGCGGATCTCGACCACTTCTAGGTTGACCGCAGTGAAATTCCAGACTTTCCGAACAAAGTCGGGCTGCAGACTGCATCGCGCCTCGCACGGTTTACGCCAGTGTCCAGGGTATCGGTGCCTCTGAAATCTAACAAAATAGCAGCGGCTAAATCGGGATCCAGCTAGGCGTCAGACTGCTGCAGGACGAGGCCAACGTTGCTGCAACTGCGCGTTCTTATTTGCACGTGCCAGACCCCAGGCGAATGCTCGCTGCTCGCGCACGACGCGTCTTCTTCTTCTACTTAATTTCCAAAAGTCGCTTTCCAGATTTGAATCATTTTCTTGTATGAAAACAATGGTCACGAATGCACATGTCTGGAAAGAGAGGTACACGACGGGGAATACCACACAATGATATGTTACGCATTTAAATAGGACGCTTTCAAACATTTTTACCACTGTACGGTAGGCTCGATTCCAAAGAAAATATGAATTTTTAGCTGAATTTTGCTTAAGTTTTGCTCCTGCTGGCAACAAGGCGACGACACAATAAGGTCGTACAATGCTACCGAGATTTTAGCAGGCATTTTTACTTCTTATCTCAAAGAGCCAACTAGCGATAATTTATAGTTTAGATACCAGTAAGAAACACGATGGAAGGGGGCGAGAATGAAAGTGTGATGAAGGACGGAGTTAAAAAGATTCTTCATTGGTCCGAAAAGAAAAGTAAAATTTAGATGTGGCTGTGTTGAACAGCTCCACTAACTTGAAACCTGGGGAGGTGTGAAGCACCGGTGTTTCCTATAGGCACGCGTCAATAGCAACGAGAGGACAGCGTCCTCTCATTGCCATATATAGACAGCGTCGCAGACAGCGTCCAGCGTCCATTGCAGAAACAGAGCTTTGCCTGAGCCAACACGCCATCTTATTTGCCACACGAAGAAGCGCATGCACGTGGCGTTGCCTCTCACCGGCGAGCGCGCGTTCTCGCGAGCTTTTCCTGGGCGAACGCGCCGTCTTAGTTGTCACTTGCTTTCCGTGACGGGCTACGACGACAGAAGACGCCGAGAGCCCGAGCGCATAAGGTGCTTCGCACCTAAAACGTCCGCGCTTCGTCAAATGCGGCCTCCGGTTCCGTACCGCTTTCGCACGTGACGGCCGCTTTTTTGTCACATTTCTTTTTCTTTCTAACAGCGAAGCTGTTCTAGCTCGGCGTTAAATGTCTGTCGTGACCCAAAACTATCATCATCATGAACCGGCACGCGCTCTCTTCATCCTCTTCTTCCTCATCGTCCTCTTCTGCTTCGCTCCCAGATCGCGTGCGCCTATTTGTCCGGCGTATAGCAAAGGCCGAGAATCTTGGCGAAAAAAAATTCCTCACGAGGCGGCGGGATTCGAACCCGCGCACCCACGACCCGAGGGCGAGCGTGGGTACGCGGGCACGCTGACAGAACACGCTGACAGAACATAGCATAGCCTTGTATAGTATCGTATCATCATCATGCCGGGTATGAACGGGTATGTGCCACAGAATTTGGGCAAATCCAGTGTTGTATGTGTTACAAAAAAAAGTAACTAAACACGTTACTCGTTACTCTAAAGAAAACAGAACGCGTTACCGCCCTACGTTACCCATAAAAAAGTTAAAGCGTTACCGTTACCGAAAAAAAGTAACGAACGTTACTTTTTTCGGTAACGTTACTTAATCAGTGCATCTTCGCAGCAGGAACCTACAATAGCAACTTTATATGTATAGCTCGTATTTATATTTCACATAAAAGTTCTAGCCCAAACTACATTTTTACCCAAAGTACTGATTTAACGAGAATAATTTGCACAAATGCGCTGTAGCTTGGCAGTACTATAGTGGTCTAAAGTTGCCTGTACAGTTACCTGTGATGACTTCTAACTCTGCGGCACATGGGGAAGCCATTTTTTCGCAGTGGGACATTAAACAAAAAGTGATCAATTTCATCATCAACGCTCTACGCAAGTATTTGCGCACACGAAGAATTTTTGTTCAAATTAATATGCATAATTACCGCAAATATTGCGACTGTGTATGTGATTGTGTTCAGAGTTAGCCTCGCTCGCTCAGGAATTCAATAACCAAAAACGTAGTCGAAGTTGCAGATAGCAAGAAGCGAAACTAATTTTGAATACTAAGTTTATAAACAACGCTAGGGTATTGCAAGGACACCTTCCTAATGTAACTACAAATTGCTGAATGTAAGCAACAGCTCCATTTCAAAGCTGTCATCGGACAGCTTGACTCGCTTCTTAGCGAATACGTCCGCATATACGCTAAACAGGAGCTTGACGGATGCGCTATGTGGTACTCGTGTATTCACTTTCAGGAAGAACTGGTGAACGCGCGAAAAGTTGTCATTGAGCCCGCTCATCGCGATGTCATCGGCACCAACGGTACAGAGACAGCCGCTCATCTTCAGTTGGCGATAATGTCGAGAAGGCATTTCCGAAGAAGTCATCCTCCATTGTGTTGGAGCTCACACCGAGTCTTGATGTCCTCAAGCCAAGCAAATTTCGACAGTTCGCTTTTTACGGTTACGAGAACTGCATTTCGCTTCACTTCATCGACAATCAACAACAAATTGAACCTCGATAGCAAGGTAGCCGAAACTATAGCAGACCCATTCAAGAAATTTCGGCAACTTTCCCCCCATTGCAATTCCCCCCGCACAACGAAGGACCCTGCGCGGGGTCGCACTGTCAGCGTCCGGCGGGCCGACAGCAGTCCGCCGCTGTGACACAATAACGTCGGGGCGAGCTCTGGGAAAGTGGCTCCTACAAGGCGAATGAATTGTGTGTAAAACTCTCGGAATGATTGGAATAAAAAAGTCACAGTTTCGCCGGAAGGGCGAACCAATGAATGCGCTAGCAAGACATTGGAATGTCACACGAAGAACGAGAAGCAGCTCGATACTTGCCACGCGCCGCTGAAGCACAAAGAAGAACACCCGAAAAGAACGCACAGGCATGCATAGAGCAAGCGTGAACTAACAGCTGTCGCAGTTGTTACGCCTTTGTGCTTGAGCAACGCGCTGCAAATGTCGACCATATAGCGTTTGAGAATTGGGGCCCCAAAACGCTTGGGGACCAAGGAGCTTGCGAGCCGCCAGGGCGCATGCGCAGAACCCAAGCCACTCTTGGGCTCTTGTGCTCGCGTTGGCCCAAGACCAAAAAATCGAAAACTAGCGTGAGTCCCCAAGACGTCTTGCGTCACCGCGAGACTATGCAGACGCCGCGCTGGCCACGACGCTGTATGGCCCGCGTATCGCATGATTTTAATTTCACCACGCGTGGCGCCCCGTGCGTTTGCGCCAACGCTGCTTGCGTTTGACCCAGTTCTCAAGCTCTGCTGATCCTCCGAGCGCAAGAGCAGCCTACCCAACTCAGCTTGGTGACCATGTGTCTTGGGTCCCCAATTCTCAAACTCTCTAATGGAGAATCAGATGCTCTTAAATATTTCTTTTTCTTTTAAACTGCGCCGCGTGGAGTGACCACCTGCGTTTCCTACCACACGGCGGCGTCTGATGCAAGGTGTGCCTCGTGTGCCCAGTGTTCTTTGTTTTTAAAGATGATAGTCTTTCTTGGGGAACTTGGACGCAGAAATTTTGATCTGTCTTTCTGTTTGTCGGCACGTCACCCGATTCAGACACCCGGCCAAAGTTGAACCACTTGCTTACCGCCCACCCATCTTGAACTGATACGGCTGTTCATACTTGTGAACGTTGTCGATCAAAAAGTAAATATTACGCATATCTGAGGCGCAACATCATTAGGTAAGTATTAGGTGGTGTGTTCCTTTAATAGAAAATACATAGATACGCGATTTTAAAGACCCTAGTTTCTTAAGCTGAGCTGAAAATGCGACTGCGCTGAAACTTGCCTTCCTCCGTGCCCTCTGCACAAGCTCATGTTGTGTTTCGGTTTCGGTTCAGTATTGCATTGTACGAATGACAGGGGGCGCCGCTCTGGCATTCCTGTTTTACCCAGGCGACGTGTAAATAAGAGAGAGTGCGGAGAGTACTCGTTGAGTGCGGACGTTTCTTCTCCTTCGGCGCCAAACAGCGTGTTCGGGCTGGCCGGCGTCCCCACCGGTCGCGTTGCTCACCGCCGGTCTTCGCCTGCCGCTGCGCCCGGACTACCAGCCCGCAACACAGCACTCATGTTTCCCGACGTATTGCCAGATGGCGTCCATATCTCACGCAGCGCCCCTTCTTTCGTCTTTAGATGACATTTGCAGCGAAGCACGCAGATACGTGGCCATTCTTTTTTTCTTCCACATCACGAATGGGTACAGAAAAGGGCTGTGAAGGCCCGAACACACGCACGCGTTGCAGCGCGTCAACGCGTGACTTTTTGACGCGGCATCACGCCCTCTCCCGATAGAGAGGGAGGGCGCGCAGCTTCGCGTAGCCGCGCGCCCTCTCTCCCCATAGGGAGAGGGCGTGACGCCGCGTCAAAATGTCACGCGCTGGCGCGCTGCAACGCGTACGTGTGTTCGGGCCTTTATGACTGGCAGTCGGTGGCGACGCGCTGACCATGAGAACCGGCGGGCGAGGCGTTCTCACACTGCTAGAACACCTGCATCCTTCCTGGAAACGGAATTCCCGACACGGCAAGCGACCGACAATGGGCAGAATCTCGACCTCAAAGTCGGGGACGGCAAAGCCAGAGAAAATGGGCCACCTGGGCTTGTATTGGTGTGCTGCGAAGACGACCTGACCCGTATGTTTAGACAGGAGTCGCCGCAAACCCTCTTCTGCCCTTCGGGGAAAAGAAGAGTACGAGGAACGAGCCCGAGGAACCTGTCGCCTTTGCTTCCCCCACAAGCGTGCCGTTGACCACCTGACCCTTGCTGTTTCAAGAGTGCAACGACCCCTCAGCGACAGTGAAATGGCCTGTGCCATGGTGGGTGGGGTCGTGTGTGTGATTGGTGGTCATCAAGAAGGAGGAGCCAGCCTGAGGGGTTAAAACGACGGTGCTAAGTGAGAAATGGGGCTCTGAGCCCTCGGTAACAGGCTCATCCAATGCGCTCGTCGCTGCACTCTTACCTTGTCACTATGTAATTGAGTGTTCAAAAGTGCCAGTAAACTTGTTATTGTTTTCCCAACTTGCTAGCATCAGTTCTTCAACCCGGAGACTCGACTACGCTACCAAACGGAGTCCGGGTGCGACGCTGCCCTATCGTAGAAACAACCTGGTTGCCGAGGAGGGACGGATCTAAATACTCGGTCGCAACAGGGCCACTTTGTCGTGCGCGTCTCAAGGGCAGTTTTGAAATTGAAAGAAAATGAGGAGCGTTGCGTGATAGAAACCACGCTCAAGCTCCATATCGACAAGTCATTCTTAAAATTTCGTTTATTCTTTCGGCAATTGATTTATTCCTCATTCTTTATTTAAAAAAACTTTAACCGCCGATTTCATGGCCGATCCGCCGTAGTGGGTAAGAGCCAACAGTAGGGAGCAAGCAAGCAAGCAAGCTCCTCCGAGATTTGCTTAGCACCAGCGGTAAATGGTGTGTATAAATAGCTCGCTTTTATTTCGCCAGCGCATGCATGGGGCATGGCTGAGTTGGCTAACGCAGCAGGCTGGGGAGCGAGGGGTTGATGGTTCGAATCCCCGGTCGGGTGCTTCGGAATTTCTTTTTCTTTGTGCCTTTTCTATGCATATATATATATATATATATATATATATATATATATATATATATATATATATCCGAGGCATGACGGCGACGGCAAAAATCAGCCGAGTGTGTCCATATAGTTGCTATCCCAAAAAAAAAAATGTTTGCAGGATGCTTGAGCTTTTCCTTCAAGAACGGAACGAAATAGCGTAATTGGGCCCAGTTCGAATCGCCTTCTCATTCGCTAGCCAGGCTTCGCTTCTCGTTGGGCACGTCAACCGTGCGTGAGGAAAGGAACGCTTGTACGTGCAACATTGACAGTTTTTAAACCATCCTGGAATGTCTACTACAAGTAAAATCGCGAAGTGCCCACTACGCCATAATTGCTCATTCTGCGAATTAACAAAGTGCCCACTACGCGTTCGTAAGGCAATAAGTGCACCTAAGCAGCTGCACACTTTGTTGATGCTGTTGCTAAATAAAGCACGGGCTCCACGGTTTAGCGTATATAGGGAAGTACACAGTAAGGTGCATGCGGCGCCACATTATCGGGGAGCGTTGTCTTACAGAGGGAGCTGCGAGACATTCTCACAGGTGACACTAAGATTCGCAGATTACCGTTCTTTAATAACAAAGGTGCGCTACTTCTCTGAAAAAATACGAATTATCGGTGGAGAAAGACGTAGTTGATGGCTGGACTGTTCCAATTGGAGTCAGTGTGTGACACGGCGTGTTTCGTGGTCTGAAAAATAAAGCGAAAGCGTGCACCGTCAGACTCTTCACTTTCACCCTGATGTTTAGCACCCTGGAGAACCGTCCCAAAGATTCGTCTACTTCAGCTGGAAGTTGCCGATCTCGAATGTTTAGAGCGACGCGTCCCAGCCTACAGCGCAGTGAACAGCGCCGCGAAAGAGTGGGTCGGCATGTATACACGCCGGGCGCCCAGCAGTTGACGACGACGTCCTCGATTGACACCCTGCGTGACACCAAGTTCGCCAACACATAGCAGAACACGGTAGTCACGAACAGGACGTGGACGTGGATCTGGCGTTGGCGTCGGGGCGCGGCGCGGCGCATCAACGCGCGCATCGGTCTCGGTTACGTCGATCGAGTTTTTGATGAAGATGTGCGTGCGAAGAGCTACACACCTCCGAAGCAGCTTGCATATCACGTGCACACCGATGGTCGACAAGGGGATGCTCATGATGTCCAGCATGTCGAGCATGGTCATTTCGGAGCGAGGCGCGTCGATGAGGTCCCTGGATAGGTGTCCAGCAGGCACAGCTTGCCATAGCCCAGGTCGCAGCATAACTGGAAGCCTCCCAGGAAAGCCAGGTGGTTTTGGAAGACGCGCGACTGGCAAAGCTGCACGAAATTGGTGCGGTGCTGCTCCGTGCGCAGCCAGTGGACCAGCCCGAACGAGTGCCTGTGCTGCATGTTGGGCACGATGAAAACGAGACGTCTGGATGGAGAGGCCAGGGCCAGCAGCCTTGGACTGACTTCGCATAGCTCGAAGTAGATGGCTTACAGGAATTCGCACCATATCGAGAGCTCCGCGAAGAGGAAGCCGCTGTTTGTTGCGCTGTTCATGCACGCCACGTTGTGGTTCTCCCTGCGGTGGATCAGGATACACCGATGGTAGCGTTGTTTCGAAAAGGGCTGGTTGATCGAAAGGCTGGGGCGGTTGGCGAACAGATGCGCGGCGTACCCGTGCAGGCGACCGCTCCATCGTCCAACATCGCCGTCGCTGTTTTTGGAACGTCGCTCGTTGTCGCCTCAAATCTATAAGCATCGTTGACCGCGGAAGTCGACCGTGGAGCTTGACCGCTTCCAGGATGTGCGCAGCGAAAGAGACGAAACCGCCGGAACGGACGAGAGCTGTCAGCTGCGTCGAACGTTGTTACGTTGACGAAAGTGCCCAGGGTTCTGGGCCTACTGTGATGACTGTGACTGTGATCAGACCCGAACTCGTACGTCTAACCGCTTTCAGATGTGCAACAACTGGGCGTTCTAATTCTCGTTCCCTCGTGCCAGCCACCAAGACTGCTGCTCGTGCACCGCGCGCCTTAGTGTCTTCGCAGGTTTCGATCACATTTTTTTGCATGAAAACGTGGTCACAAACGCCCATATTGCATAAAACAGGCATTATGCGAGGACTCCCACAAAATCGCAGGCTACACCTATAAATATATGCTCCAACGACACCTTTTTGCCCTTAACACATTAATTTAACGGGCGCCTCACAGAACATTTAAAATTTGTGGAACATATTGCCGCGTCCCACATCCTGGCGACGACGAAGACAACGACATACCGATTTATTTTTCACCGCGCAGTCGTCAAGATTTCACCCCAAACCGCGAATTAGATTTCTTCAGGCATTACTTGATTCACTAAATGTACAAATTCGCTATGCCTATGAAACATAACTCTCCAGAAATTCTGTATCACGATATCTTTCCGAACGACGCGAAATTATTACCTCACGACATTTTAAATGGGCCGTTGCAAGAGCATATAAATACTCTACCAGTGAATGTTGTCATTGCAACGGACGGCTTTATTCTGACATTACGTCGGACCATACGCGACCCTTTAGATGCCAGTGTAGTCGACGTGCCTGGTAAGCCCACAAAATGCACTCAACTGCCATATTTACAAGTACGTCGATTTATCTTGTAACGCTTGGCTAAAAAAAATTCCCCGCCATATCCACGAAGTGAATGATGTTAGAGGAGCTTGCTCGGAGGTGATCGGGTAACCCGCGAATGCTCGTACACATTCCTCTGCCATCACATATAGACGTGACAACGTTGTTATATATGCATTACATACACAATGTTTATTAATGTACGGTTGGATGCAGTATATACATTTTGAGGTAGCAACCGCTTTTGACGCTTAGCCGCGGCATCCCGCGCCCGCACTTCGGTCTCAAACAGCTCCGCTGTTAAGAAAAGGCAAGATACCCAGCTACTCTCTGACTGCTTCGCATTAAATCGGTTCCCACAATGCCTGGGACCTGCCGGAATTTTTTACCCAACCCAGCACCCATATCGACGACCTGTCTGTGGGGGACACCCAAACCTTTACCTCTCTGGTGTGGAAATATTGCCCGTGACATATTTGTATGATTTACCTGCACGACTTTTCAATAGATTACTCGCAACGCCAGCGTTACACGCTCGAGAACTCAAACTACATAATCGACTAATAGACGAAAATTCAGTGATAAAATTTTAATAGTTCTATCATGACACATGTCGCAGTTTACGAATCGTAGCCGGCGAGTTAACAATGAGCATCCATTTGGAACGAACTTCAAGATGACAATGGTGGTACGTGACGAGGTCTTCGATCTACCCGCTGCAAAACACCAAGTTGGCCATGTGTCGCAGGATTCAGGCGTCACGTGCAGGGCGAAGCAGTGCGCCTTGGTCTGGGGCATGGTATGCCGAGTAAAGTGCGCAGTGGCCTTTACATTTGCTGAACAGTATCTACACGCCGACGTTCGATAAGCTAGTGCTCATATCTTCCAGCGTGACCACTTTGGTCAAGAAGGAGCCATGTGTGCAAATGAACTCTTTGGACGGGTGGTCGTCCAAGACGCACAGCCTGACATGCCAAGTATTTCGGTTCATGAGAAAGCAGCCATAAAAAACGGTATTACGAGAGGCTTTGTCCACATTGCAGCACAACGACGGAGCGGTACACCATCAGCAGCAGGTCGACCACAACGAACAAGTGCATCTGCTACTTATTGGAGGATGTGGAAACCACGCATCGGCGTAGGCGTGTTAAGGCCAGCCGTCCTGCACTAACTGCACGCAGCTCGAAATGAGCCCAGAGCAATTCGTTCCACAGGGAGTGCTCCGCAAGATGGAAGCAGCCGTTGATCGCGCTGACCGTACGCCAGTTGCCGTGGTGTACCTGGCGTAGGCTTGGGACGCTCCGAAAGTGGCCCGTGGTGATCTGTTTGACCGAGAGGCAAAAGGTGGGATGGCTGCCGGCAAGGCATGCGTAGTATTCGCCCAGGAAATCGCTGGTTCGCAACTGCGCGGCAGATTGCATAGCGTGTGCATGCCGGCGCTTGACTAGCGCATGCTCGTAATGTTCATCATGTCGAGCGTAATCATAACGGAGCGCAGCACGTAGATGAGGTCTCTGGAAAGATAGCCGTCCAGCAGGCACACCTTGACGAGCCACAGGTTGCAGGCCAGTTGGAAGGGGCCTAGGAACGGGAGGTTGTCTTGGGAGACGCGCGACTCGCACAGCTCCACGAACATGATGCAGTAAGGCTCTGCTCACAGCCAGTGGACAAGCACGAACGGGTGCCTCCACTGCGAGTTGGACTCGACGAAAACCAGCTTTCCGCACAGACATGCCAAGGCCAACCAATTTGGACTGTCTTCGCGTGGCTCGAAGATGATGTCTGACAAGAACTGGCACCACATTGAGGGCTGCGCGAGGAGGAAGCCACCGTTGGCTGCCCTGGCCATGCAGGACATGTCGTGGTTCTCCGCGCGGTGGATCAAGATGCACCGATGGCAGCGCAGGTTCGGAAAGAGCTGATTGATCGAGAGGCAGGGTCAGTTGCCGAAAAGCTACGCGGCGTAATCGCGTGGGCGGCTGCTCCATGATCCAACATCGTCGACGATTTTGCTGGAACGCCGCTCGTCGTCGTATCAGGTCCATCAGCATCTTCGACAGCGGAGCTTGACCGCTACTAGGATATATAGTGAAAACGATAGCGAAAATTCCAGGAAGTGAGTCGGGCCGGACGCCGCACAATACGTCGCTCGGTTGACGCGTGCGTCGGATGAACTCTAGCAAAATGACAGCGCTCAGACTGGAGACGTTGCCGTTGCAAGATGTGGCAGCAGCCGAGCGTTCTTGTTCTTATTTCCGCGTGATGATGATGATGATGATGATGATGATGACCTCTTACTAGTGGCGCTTACCCACAAAGGGGGATGGGCCAAGAACCGGGCGGCAGAATATTGAGGTAAATACTCGAGGCTGAAGATAAACGTTGTAATTTTTTACTAAAATAGATTAAAAAAAACATAGCTAATACTTGAAAATTCTGCAGAGCACACAGTCAGTCTATCAGGTGTGATGTTTGACGGATGTAACAATGGTTGGAATTAGTACTGAAAATAAGCCAATATAAACTAGCATGCCAGCCCCCGAGGCCCTTGCTCGTGCACCGCACGTCTTCGTCTTCTTTATTAAATGCGACATTTCTTAGCGAACCTTTGGCACATTGAGCGTTTCTATCTACTCACCTATCTGTCTCTCATGATCGCCTCCTTAACTTGGTGTAGACCAAAATTGGCATGAGAGGGTAAGACAATTTGACGAATATGACTGTCTGGTCATGACATGAATAACGAGAAAATCCTGTCGCGTACGTCGTCAAACCCTTTCCTCTAGATACGTGTGGCACATACCCTTTTACCACGGGTCCCGGTGTACGGGTATGCGCCACAGGTGCATACTCGTACTACCCAGGAACGGCGAGAACAGACATTAGTCATTTAAATGCGAGAGTGTTAAGAAAAACCGACATCGGCAGCGTTGACCCGACGAATGGAAAGAATAAAAATTCGGATCCCAGCAGGAATCGAACCCAAGCATTCTGCGTGGTATTCTACCAAAGAGCCACGCCAGGTCTATAAACTGATTTGAAAAAACAGCCTATGCAGGCGTAATGTCGGTGCAACGTCAAGTGTGGTTGTGGTGATGGCTATCTAATTTTACAAGAAAGCAATAAACATTCCATGTGTACTATTACGATACAGGCGTCATATCAGATTAACGTCTGTGGTTCCAGTGTTGGCTCTGCTTTTATAGCAGTCTAATAAACATCACATTTTTATCCCCATGATTCAGAAACTTTATATTGAAGTATTGCTCGACCCCGGAGGAATACATTAACGAAAGTTAGGTATATGATATTCACATGATTGCACCATAAAGTGGACTTAGTTTTGATAATACTGACTTATGTACTCTAATGTGCACGAGAGCTGACGTTACGTCGCACCATAAGTTAACCTTTAAACGCCAGTGTTGTCGACATACCTGGTAAGCCTACGATGTGCACACAGCTACTACACTTACAAAAACACACCGGTCCACCTCGTAATGCTTGGCTCAAAGCCATAAAATACAGCATAGAAGTACTCGCTGACTGCTTCGCATGAAACCGATTCCCACAACGCGTGGGATCTGCCGAATTTTTTTGACAGTCTCATCGCAAGTTTGAATCATGTTTCTGCGGGAATACGTAGTCGCAAACGCGGATATTGAAAAAGAGAGGCACTCGACATAGGTCCTTGTAATACGTACTTGTCGTTGCAGTACCGAGCGTTGTTCAATGTTTCCCAAAGTGGGTTCGAAATTTTTCAGTCGTAATTCTGCTGATAACAATTTTAGGGCGATCAAGCCATACGACTGACTGCAAGAAATACTTGAACACATCCAATATGCTCATAACTGTTTGAACTAACGCAAAAAAGGTGACAGTGCAAATTTTAACAGCGGAGCTGCTCATGCCGGCCGTAAGAACTTTGGCGTCCGCAGAAAACCACAGGTGGGTGTGCGCCACAGGAATTGGGCGAGAGCCACTACCGAGTACAGCAGGGGCAATAGTAAAAGGAAAGCTCCGCTCGGCGAAGTGGAGCACGTGAAACAGAGATAGAGAGAGAGAGAGAAGCAGATGGAAAGAAAAAGAAAGGAATAAATAGAGAGAGAGAAAAAAAAACGAGAGATAATGAGACAAAGAAAGAGAGAGACAGAAAGCGAGAGAAAGAAAGAGAAAAATGGAGGGAATAAAGACATAAAAAGATAGAAAGGCAGATAAAGACATAGAAAGAGAGAAAGAAAGAAACATGCAAGTTAATTTACCGAGTTTGCCGTAAGTGGATTTTACGTTTTACACGTGTGCTGCGTTCACCCTTGCATTACCTGCAGATTTACCGTCAGCTATATGAGCGACCGCTGAGCGGCTGGCGCTGCATCATGTGTATCACGAAAATGCCGCTGCAAAAATGTTGACGCAGCGGGTTTTGGCTTTTAGGAGGTCAACAAGGACGAATAATCATGTCATTAAGTATCATTCGTTGTCCTTTCTTATTGTAAACCAGGAAAAGATATACAGGTGCAATCACAAATGCGTTTAACATGTACTCAGTTCAGGAGTTTCAGTATTGGTGAGTTCATTTAGTGCACTATGTAATGGAATAAGGTTGTGCCATGCTCTAAAATTTGCCATCCTCTGATTGTTTGCGATATGATTTACCGATAGGTCTTCATTAAACATCCAGCAACATCCTAGTGAGATTTAGCAACATCATTAATTCACTTAACTTTAGTAATAAAACAGCTAGCCCAAGCGAAAGCTAAGATTACTGTTTTCACATTTCTGACATCCTCGTCCTCATCATAATCCCCATCATAATCATCATCGTCATCAGCACAGCTGAAGATAGACGGTGACGGCGCCCGCGTGCTGTCGTCACCACAAGTTACTCTCATTAGAGTTCCATTAAAAGATGAAGAACGGGGCCAGCCATGAGCTTCGTCTCACTTACATAAATACTGATGCCACGGAAACTGTGTGTACATGCTTTGTGTTGCAGTATATATACTATATACGGCCGAGACGGTTGAGCCGCAGATTGATGCGGCCGCAGGCATTGTCTGGAAGTTCACGAGGTATTTGCTGACTTACGCAGCAGTTGGACCAATAGCCATTCAGCAGGAATGGCTGGAGGTCATGGAAAAATTCTTGGTTTGACGGCCAAAATCACGTGCGATATGATTATGATGCATGTTGTAGCGGGAGGCACTGAATTAATTTTCACCACCCGTGGTCCTTTAACTTGCACCTAAATCTCAGTAAACACGGGATTTTTTTTTTTGCATTTTGTAACACAGGAAGGTAACACAAGAAGGTTTCGCCTCCTTGTGTTACAACAGTGTAGCACCCACAGACTTTTTATCAATGTCGCGCGGCCGGAGTCTCGGGCTGAAAACAGGCCTTTTCGCGCATATAGCTTGCTACCGTTCCTGAATGGCGCATGACACACTTATGAATTCTCTGAAATACTCTTTCCTGGTATTACAAAGAATGCTTGCATATTCCGCGTAATATCAAGAATTTATATGTTCACAACAATTCCCGTTTTCTCATCAACGTAACACCGCTTTTCAAAGAAGGTTCAGGTAAAATTATCCGTAGTTATGCGACACGGGACAAAATTTTTATCCGAATCAACGTCACCACACAATTCATACTTTACCTGGAACACGCGACTATTATGCTACAAGAGGACCTCAATTTCTCGTTTATTTTATATTTCCAAAGGGTGCTTCTCGCTTGTGTATCGCGTGAGTAGCCGCAACAAGCGCTCAAAGTTGGGGGTGTCGCCTTACCGTCAAGTGTGCGCGGAGAGACGCGCGTTTTCGCCGCTCTGAAACTGAACCGTGTAGCCGTTTCAGCGCGCTCGCGGCACACCGCCGTTTCGAGAATTCATTGGCGCGTTTATTATTTTGTCGACGCGTGACCACTGAAGCAAAACAGGCGACCTGAAAGCATCGCAAAACGAAGAGAAAAGGAACCGAGCGCGGCCTGCGATTTCTACCCGATCCTCGAGAGGGCGCAACGTCCGGAACGTGCCTTCCGCCGGCGAAAAAAAGCCGATCCTTCCCGACCCTCGGTCGTCGCGACGTGCGGGGCTTTCAGCCTTGCTACGCAAAAGGAATAAGCTCCTGCCGCTTCGTCTGTACATCAGCAGTAGTAGCAGCCATCTTCTCGCGCTGACCGGACGGGTGCACGTGGGACAGGAGTTGTCACCGTCTGTCATCGCTGCTGAAGGGGACACACCTCCCGGCTGACCAATCACAATGGGCCAGTGTTGCGGAAAAGAAGCGCCACGCGGCGGCCGTAAGTACCACGAACGGCGGCAACGCTAGCCGGTGTGTGTGATCCGCGGGTTTTCAACCGAGCATCAACTTTTACGCAGCCCGACACCCGACCGGATGAGCAGATTACGCACAAACTGCAACGCGCCGACTAGTGCAACGTTATAGATAACGATGATCGTACGTCTCGAGAACGCCTGCCGCAGATTCAATAAGGACTCGGACAAGTGGTTGCTTGTGAAAGGAGAATGGTTGTGCCCACACACTGCAAAAGTCGATTTCGTATTGCTGTATAGGTTTGTGCAACTACGTCGGATAGCATAAGAGCGTTCCAAGATATGAGTGCAACTATATATCTGTTTTCCTCTAATGCGCAGAATACATTGCACTCTTTTTTTTTCTTTTTTTTTTTGCATAGAAAGGAAAATGCATTTTGTATGCGTTCCTGGATGACGGTTTCTCCATTGCATGAATCCTGACGCTGAGTTCAGATATCTCGAGCAAGTAATCGTACTCTTCACATTCATTGCTATCGCGAGTTTTATGTGCACCGGTCGCGTATTTCAACGCGGCGGAGTGGGCGCGACGAAGATCCTTGATCGGTTGCACACCTATCGCGTAAGCTGGCGCAAACGCGTGTGTTGTTGTACGTAGGGCCGTTAAGGACCTCCAGGTCCGTATTCACGAGAGGTTCTTACGTTAACATTGTTCGTAAGACAAATCTGCAGCCAGTTCCGATTGTGGACGTGGTATGCGATGACGACTTGCCAATGGCAGGCAAAAAGCACGCATGAAAAGCTTTGTTAATTCGGCCCCTGTATCGTAAAGCACTTCTGAAGCCGAGGCCGCATTCACAAGGCCTTTCATTGGCATTTTTTGTGGCCGTATGCCTTCGCTAATATGTGCAACATCACCATCGGCTGGCATCTGTCTGCTCATGCGAACAGCTGCAGCGTAACACCTTCGTTGTGAATACGGATCTTCATCTTGAAATAGAACGCAGGAGAAGGAAGCGACGGGGCGGTGGTTTTCAACTGACTCATGATATCGTGTGGAGTCTATATCTGAATTCCAAAGGTAATAACTAATAAGTATAAATCAGTATAAGTGAGTTTGCAGGTTAGTGTAAAGCTTACAGTAGTCACGAGAGGCTGCGCAAGTTTCACGAGTATTCAGTGCGTGACACTCTCATTATAACTTCACCACATCCATCATGCCTACGCCGCCGCAAGCCATTCACTCTGTACAAGACGCCGTCGAGAATGCAGTATAATACTAGACCGAGAAGGAACGCAATATAGAGCGAAAATAAAACGGGCGTCATTCGGGTCTAGAGCACGAGAAAAGATAAGGCGAGAGGCAGTAAGAAGATAGTGCAGTCGGCGGCCCTTTTGAGCGGACGTGCACAGTTTGCGGTCCTTTCCGTAGCATAATGCCGGCGGATTTCCTGCACGCGCGCAAACAAACATCGCCGCGTGCGCCGCGCTTCGGCGGCGGCTCGGCAGCCGCCACAGCACGCTCTCGCTCTGCCACGTCGTTCGTCAACGAGACGAGCGCGAGTCGTGACTCTTCTTCCAGCAATCTGCGCCTCATAGGCGCCACTCACGCGGTGTTCTTAACAAACGCGAACGACACATAGCAAGGAACTGTGTAGCCCGGCACAGTTTGCCATTAACTCATCAAGCGAATTCAACAGTCCTTAAACACGAGCTGGCATGTGCAGTTATCTAGCTGCGGCCTTTGAGGTATTATACTACGCATACTACATTGTACACGTCCTGCTAACGGCGTAGAAACGTTTGCCTTTTGGTGTCGAGCTGCATTTCGTACAAATGAAAAGTTTCGTATAAGATACGCACATGTCAAGCAGCTTAGCGATTTCTACTTTCGATGGTGAGATCTTTCTTTCCTTCTTTCTACATGCAGCTTTTTTCATGCGAATGGAAGGAGTGAACATACTTTCTTCCACGCCTGTTTCTTTCTGTGCACGACAGCGCGGCCGCTTTGTGTACAGACTGCTGAGCTGCCCTCAGGAAAAAGAGTTCAGCGGCGCCTCTCTGTCGACGTCCGTTCCGAGTCGCATTGGGGACGCGCTGGCGACCGCGCTATCGACCTCGTCGCGGGCGTCCCGTACCGTGCGTCGTTCGGTCAGTGGCCTCCGGCTTCGTGTGAGCCACTTGACGTCGCGATCCATTGTTGCCCGTTATATAAGCATTCATTCTTTATAGTTTTTAATCTTTCACGAACCGACGGAAGGGACAAAGACCGCAACGCGTACACGCTCGCATGAAGCATACACGGGAGAGGAAGAAAGAAATACAGACCCGCGGCGAAGCAGAGGCACGAGCGGAAAGGGGGAGGAGACGGTGATGACGTTACCTGCACCGTTTCGCTCGAAGAAAGCAACGAGCAGCTGCTGTGGACGTCGTCGGCGAGTTATTTATTCACACCGTTAAAACACAAAAGAAAACAAAAAGGAACGCGATGAACACGTTGCCGACACAATTCGTTTAATGGACACATAAAAACGTTGTTTGCTGCATAATTAGTATGCGCGTCTTTCGATGTGATGAGCGCCGCGCAAGCTTCCCGTTAACGCGATGCACTGCAACGGGATCGAAACCGGCCCCACACAAAGTTTCGCAGTTGCATCGCCAGAGTTAAATTGCGTGCAAGTATTGCAAAAGTTGCCAAGATTTAAGTAGTAAGCAAGAAAAAGGGGGAAAAAATAAAGCAGCTTCAGACTAGTGGTGCCAAGCCTGAAGGAAGTGCGGAGCTGGGCGGCCTGCCTTGTATCTCTCTATTTTTCTCTTTCTTTCTTCCGCTCTTTCTTTCTTTTACTCTCTGTTTTTCTATCTCTTTTTTGCCTCCGTTTATTTCTATTCCTTTCTCTCTCTCTCTCTCTCTCTATCGATTTCTTTCTCTTTCTGTCTTCCTTTCTCTTTCTTCCCTTTCTTCCTCTCTTTCTTTCTTTGATTCTTTATTCTTTTCTCTATCTTTTTTTTCCTATATCTTTTTTGAGACTGGTTCTTTCTATCTCTTTCTCTCTCATGTCTATTTCTTTTTCTGCCTTTCTTCGCTTTCTTTCTCTGTCTCTGTACCCGTTCTCTCGCGCATCAGAGTTCTTGCATCCCGGACAAATCGGCGCACGTGTTCTGGGCGCGAAGTAGAAGGTGAAAAAGAGGACGAAAAATGGGCGTGTTCGTGATGATAATAGTTTTCGGTCGGCTCCTGCATGGCGTAACGAAAAGCTTAGCACCTTCGCTGTAAAAAGGGTTGGAGGGGGGGGGGGGGAAGGGTGAATAAAGAAAGAAAGAAAACGAGCTAGGGGAAAGTAAGACCGATGCCAAATAATACCCGTGAGCATCATGTTGGACACGACGTGAGGAATAAATGTTGCGCTGGCTAGAACATGATCTCCTGCAATGTGCGTTGGCGGGCACAGGGTAACGCGACCGTCGTGAGCCGTCGCGCAGTTTGAAGGATGCTCTCTTTAGTGCGCAGCACCTGTAGCGATGGTCGAGTGCGTATATGGAGTATTTCTGCTGAGTACAGGATTGAGTGATTCCAAATAAATAAATAAATAAATAAATAAATAAATAAATAAATAAATAAATAAATTGTTCGCTTGCTGACATCTCGATGCATGCTATAAGATCTTAGGTGGTATAGATTAACCCGCAGTCATGTACCACAACGCTTGTCATAGCCCAAGTGCTAACTTTGGACATAAGCATGCTGAGGCACCATTCAATCGTGAGTCACATTTCATACTATAACTTCACTTCCCTAGGCCGCACGCCATCCATCTTAACTGTGACGTACTTTGTATGACTGAGGAATTGGAAGAGTGAAAAACGCATCTGTGATTTGGTCCTGACTGAGAGCCGTCAGTCCCCATTTATTTACTTATTTTTTGTTAGAACGGGGTTTAGTCCCAAGGCTGCCAAAGTCCACAGTTTTACCTGCAAGCACTTTCGCCGCAATCGAATATCGCTCTGAATAAATCACTTGTCTTCTTTCTGGTAATCTCAGCATGTTTTACTGCGCCCGCTGTCGAGCCCGATGCGTCGTAATAAACATCACGAGGATCGTTCGCCTGTGACCATCTTAGGATTTCTTGGCGGGATTCAGGTTTTAAGAGCTGGAGAAGCAACCGGGTTTTGACGCATTGTACCTGTCTAGCTTTTATTTTGTAGTGGACTGTACTAAAACACCTCTGTGGCTTCTTATCTTATTAGCCCCACTCTAAGTCGCCGTGCTAACCTTGGATCGTTAAACAGCAACGGTTTGTTTGATTTCTTGCTTGACGGTCTCTACTTAAATTTTTAGAATCTCGAGAACGGTCGATCTGATGGTATAGATTGTACGGCCTATGTTGAGATGTACACATAACACTTAAGTGTCTTAATTTACTCGATTGTCTGAAAATATAGAGATAAGTTGAATGGCTTCGATATCTTTGGAATAAAAATTTCGCTAATAATAAGACAGAAATCACGAACTGAGTCCTCTGCCGAGGTTTGCATTTTAAAAAGTAGTCTATTACTACGGGTCACTCCGTCTCATGGTGGTTGAACAATTACAGCAGGAGCAGTAATATTTGTCTGAAAATTTTTGACAGAAATAGCCTGGCAGACGGCTTCGCAAGCAATAAAAACTGCAGATCACGAGTATTGATTAAGCTTGACCTAATGCGCGCGCTATCTATGCAAGCCTCTTCTGTTCGCGCGCAATCGAGCAATGTCCAGCGCCAGGATAAGATTTTTTGGCGCGTGCAACAGCAACCGCTCACGTGATTTTGCGAAGTAAGAATGCAATCATCATCGCTCTATCTTTCTGCATTCTAGATATTTCGCGTCAGTGAATTTGACACTCGAACCTTGCCTGTCCCCGGCTTAGTTTTGTTGCCGCGTTATTTCGTCAGAAAAGCTGTCATCGCCGCGCTTGCAATATATATATATATATATATATATATATATATATATATATATATATATATATATATATATATATATATATATATATATATATATATATATATGTATATATATATATATTGTCATGACGATGAGCAGCGGCCTAGCTTGGGCCCTCGTGCTGGACCAGCACGAGGAAGAGAAAGAGGAGGTCAGAATAGAACAGCCGGCCTGCATCAAGGGTGCTGTCTCTGTTTCTCTCATTACAATGGCGCAGTCGTCGAAAGGCTTCGGCGAACCCCAGCTGTTAGCTTGAGGCAACGCGTCTTCCAGAGGATCGCCGTCACGCTTCCTCGCTGATGGAACCCGCAAGTAGACCACCGCGGCAAGCATCCATCCCACCACCAGTGGACGGCGCCCAGGCCTCCATTGTGGTTCCGGGGAACTACTTGTCCGGTGACGTGCTACTTCGCGGCAACAATGCGCACGGGCTCCTCTCGCCCAGGGACGGCGTACGTGCCTCCTCGCCACCACCTGCCAATCTGTCGGCGCTTCAGGCACCGTCCGTAGACGGCGTCCAGGCCTCCTCGGCGGCTCAAGCCTCCTTCATCGACGCCGCTGTACCAGTTCACGACAAGCCATCGCACGGGTACCGGTTACCTCGGAACGCAGTTGACGCTTCCAACGGCAAGGACCCCGGGAATGCCGTCCACGCTTCCCGCAGCGACAACGGCTTAGTCAGTACTCCATCGGCACCCGAGCCGCTTAAGGGTGCTGTCCAAGCTCCCTCGGACAAGGGTCCCTCCTCTGTGAGTACGCTGATCGTGTCATACACCCCGGACGTCACCACAGGCACCACGCGCGGATCGCCCGAGAGCGCCGCCGAGCTTTCCGCCACCATCGCGCGACTCCGAGTCACGGTGAACGCCTTGGCAGCGTCAATCTCCGTGCTGTGTCCTGCCGCCTTGCCAGCACTGCACTCGCTCAATGCCGCGTTGGCCGCCGCCGCCTCGCAAGACCATGAAGAGAGCTCACCCGAGAGCCGCAGGGAGCTGCGGTGTGCCCTCACGGAGCTCTCATACGAACTCGACTGGTTGGCGTCGTCATGCCCCGGAGTTTCGCCTACCGTAGCACCATCACCGGCTGCCTGCGAACTACCGGAATTCCGCGGCTTCCAAGACGACGTTTTCCTTTGGATTGACACCATCAACTCGCTCGGCACCCGCCACGCCTGGACGGACCATCAAAAATGGATGATTGCCATCGACAGCCTTCGCGATGCCGCTAAGGCATGGCATGCCTACGAAGGCGTCAGGCAGCCATCCTGGTCGGCATGGTGTGCAAAAATCACAAATCTTTTTCGTCCTCTTTCACATGCCTGTGACCCTATCTCCCCAGACCCACTCTCGACCGTGCATGGGGGCTGTGAGGCACGCCACCTCGACGGCGCGGCTCGGCCGTGCACAAACCTGCCCGCCGGGCTGCCCTCGGGCTGCCCTGAAACTGACGTCGGACGCCGGTCCTGCATTCCGTTGCTGGTCTCCGTCTCTGCGCCGGTACACGACATCTCAACATCACTGAGAGAGGGCAAGACCACTCCTCGTCCAGCACAGTTGGAGGAGCCGGCCCCAGATTCGCCTTCGCTGGGACACATACAGACACCAGCTCCTGTCGTGCTTGACACGCCTACAGTACAGGCGCCGGAAGAGGCCAAGGTATTCATCCCTGTGCTAGACGACGAATTTCATGAGGGACACAACCTCGGCGCTGAAGACACTCGCAGCAGCCTCTCGAGCGAGAGCAACGCAGAAGGCCGCGGGGCAGACACCGACACCGGCCGCGAGCAGAGTTTTCCGCCGAGTATCTCGAATTCCGCGACGTTGCCAGAGACCACGACCACCTTCGCGCAGGTGCGAGCACCTCTCGTGTCTTGCCCACCTTTCGCGAAGGTACCGGAAGAGCCCATGACACACACCAGTGACACCACTGTGCTCTCAGACCCACCGGAGCCGCTTCTACTGCTTCGAGAGCATTCCTTGACCGAATGCGCACCCAGTCACCACATGTTAAGTGACAAGGTTCTCCGGGACAAGCGCAAGAATGTTGCCCTGTCGATAACCCCAGAGGCCATTGAAATAATATCTTCTATCCCGAATAAGCCTGCTGTAGAACCCCCAGCCAAGGCACCCGGCGTGTCTTCTCAGATGCTGTTCCGGCAAGCTTCTTTGGCCGTGCCGCGTCTGCCGCTTTCTCCACGACCCAGCCGAAGCCCGCCGCCAGATGTATCTATGGCAGCTGTCCACAAAAAGTCCCTGAGTGGCCGAGACCGACCACAACGATGTAGCCAGTCTCGTCCTCCAGATACACGCCTGGCAGATCCCCAAACGAAATCGCAGCGTGGTCTGGACAGACCACCGAGGTGCAGTCAATGCCGCCCACCAGAAGCGTCATCGGCAAACTCCAAGCCAAGTTCCAGGATTGTAGTGAACGAACACAGTGACACAGCCAGCATCTGCCACCAGAGACATTATCGGTGGCTTTGCTCTTTGGCAGTCATGGCCGAGTGTCATGACGATGAGCAGCGGCCTACCTTGGGCCCTCGTGCTGGACCAGCACGAGGAAGAGAAAGAGGAGGTCAGAATAGAACAGCCGGCCTGCATCAAGGGTGCTGTCTCTGTTTCTCTCATTACAATATATATATATATATATATATATATATATATATATATATATATATATATATATATATATATATATATATATATATATATATATATCGTGGTACTCAATGCGTTCTTTTTTCTTTGTTTTTCATCGTAATTTAGTACGTGATTGGTCTTGGCTCCTGGAGGATCAGTGCGTGCTCATAAATATAGACGAATTGCTGCTATGACATTTTGCCCAAAGATGAATTAAACAATAATTTATTGGATGTTCTATGACGCATCGCGACGCAAAATCGATAGAACTATAATATTATTCAGCTTAAGTAAAGTGACTGAGAGTACTTACGTTATGCTCTCGGCCTTGAACCGGTGACCACTCAGTGTGTAAGTCGTGCAAAGGGGACAAAGATATACAGAACTGACCTGTGTTACA
Organism: Rhipicephalus sanguineus; assembly: GCF_013339695.2. Classification (NCBI taxonomy): domain Eukaryota; kingdom Metazoa; phylum Arthropoda; class Arachnida; order Ixodida; family Ixodidae; genus Rhipicephalus; species Rhipicephalus sanguineus. Next base: position 203,211,196 of record NC_051176.1, on the reverse strand, counting down.
ACTAGCGAAATAAAAAGCCTGTAACAGAATGGGTAAGACAGTTTCATTGAGCAAATCTTTCCATTCCCCCTTAGGACGTTAACCTCACGCATGAAAACTCACGAAGACACCCCCAAGTAACAGACTTTATTGCGAGTATCCGCTATCAGCAGACCTGTTCTGCACCTGATGTTAATAGCGTGTATGTGGAATCCGCAGCATCAGGGTCGGGCCGTTGCCGAGCGCAGAGTCCTAAACAGCGATCCCCGTTCATGTATCTGCTACAAGTCACGGGCGGATGGCTCGCCCCAGGATAACGCCCTGTCACGGTTCACGTTCGCAGCAAGCGTGTTCCTCCCTTTCGAGCAGTTTCTCTCGCGTTTGTTTTGTTGTGATCGTGCGTGTCACGTCGCCAGATTATTGACGCCGCGTGCATGTTGAACTGAACGCCATGACACCGTGCAATTCTGCGTTCTCGAAACGGCACGAGTGGTCGGTTACTTACGCCCTCAACGCCTAACCTGTGCTACGAGAGACGCCGCAGTAGAAAGCTTCGTATTAGCTTCCGCCACCTGCGAATCTTAGACGACGTCAGTTTCCCGTATACACAATGGACGATTCGTCATTATAGCAAGAAAAAAAAGCAAACATGAAAGTGAACTTGCAATAGGCTGGAGAAGTGCGAGGGCTTACGAACTCGATTCTAATTCTTTCAGCGCTACATCGCTTCCTTGCGCCTTCGTGCCCCTTCCAACTACAGAACTTTCTATCAATTCATTAGAGCTTAATTTAAAAGCTGTTTCCAGTTACACTGAGTAGGCTTTCAATCATCGGCCACATCAGACAGCTAACAATTTTAAAAAATCCGCAACTCGAGCGACTAACAAGGATATCCAAGGATGTGATAAGAAACATTCGTAGTGCTTGTCACAGTTTCATGACAGTCGTCATGAGTATACGTTAACAGGGGCTAAGGATTTTTTTTTCTAAAAGAGCCAAGTGCACTTTAAATGAAACTGAGAAAAACGCACTTTTTTGCTACTGGCAATACGGTCGGGCCTGCTCCAACAATTTTTTGCCAGTGTGTTGCTTTCCATTAAATACCTCAAATCTATATTGCGGCGTATCGTCGGTATTCAGGAGTAAAATTTTTATTTGGCTCTTATAGATTGGAACATTTCATTTGGGCTTGAATTAGCTCGTAAAATAAGTCTAAAACGATTCGAACGTACGGTATAGCAATATTTTGCGATAAAATTAACATCATCCTTGCGCTTCCGTTGGCGCCGTCCTTCGTCGCATGCGTGTAATGGCGATGACTAGACTTGAAGAGCGAGTGGTCCTTCCTGGCAGAAGGCGCACTATTCTGGACTGTTGGCATCGTTTTTTTTTTTTTTTTGTTCTTGGAATCTATTGAAAGCCTTGAAAGGTGCCCCAGCTCTTCTTCTTCTGAGCTCGTTTTATGCCGTGCCGTTTAGGATCACTTCTTCTTCTTCAAGGAATAGATCGGTGCCCAATATCTTCATCTGATATATCTTTTATTTCAAATATACCGTCTTGGAGCGAAAGAAGGACATAATACTGGATCGCTGAACTGGAAAAGAAACACTAAGAGGCAAAAAGAAGCAGGAAAGTCGGCCTCTTACTCTTTATATTCGAGTTTTGCCCTACAACGTCATGTCCTTCAATAAGTGGCAACTCGCCCTAAAAAACCTAATTGTGGAACGTACACAAAATAGCAAAGCAACAAGGACCCAAATGAAACAGACTAGATGAGACCATGTTGGTTATTTGGCTCATTTTTTATTAGAAACTGCCTGTTTGAGTTCACGTTACAATCAGGAATTGTCCCATTTTGATTCCAAATGCTTTAGAGGTTAAAGATACTCAGGCGCATTTTACGCTCCCGTGAAATTTAGCACAGTTTCGGTTTCTGCATTTGGCTCTTATTGAAAAAAAAAGAACGCTACATATACTATATGCTTGGTCTGTCCGTTAAATTGTCCGTGCTCTTGTCTTTTGTGTGCGCTCCAGTTTAAAGAAGAAAAGTGACCAACTCGACCAGCGTTCAGTGGTTGTGATGTGCGCGCAGAACATTCATAGTGTCTCCTGTGTGATATGAAAAGAAAGTAGACGACGACGCCGGTGCTCGCGGAAGAATGCGCCAGCTCTGCTAGCTTGGGAGGTGAAGAAGAAGAAAAAGAAGAGTTGTGTGCGTTGGAGAAGAAAACTCGACTGAGCAGACGGTGTTGGGCGTTCGACGCAGTCGGGTGACCGGGCCCGAGTGTCACGCTCTGGGACGCGGTCCACGAGTTGAAGCTACGGGCTTCACGTGGCCGCTGACGTCCTCCGCCTCCAACGCTTCCCTTCGGCAAGACGCCACGTTCGTCGTCAGCCTTCGCAAGCCACCGCTGACCTCCTCAAAGATTCTCGCGACGCTGGTCACCTCGCATCGCTCTGCACGTTCTTCTCCCCGACGGGTGAGCCCGTGTCAGCTGACTTTCTTAAGGACGCTCGCTTCTCAGAAACTGTTTTCAGTTGAATCTTTCTTTGTTTGCTGTGTTTGCTTTTATGTGTGTGCCTTTCGTTCATGTTTTTTATAAAGTGTTTGTCGAAACCTGCAAGCAGCCTCGTCAGTTTGTTAGGAACGTCCACGTTCCTAAAATAAAGGTTTTAAGAACCTCACCGTTTAATCATTACAATGGCGTCCGCGACAGGACGAGGCTGATTGTAGCTTTACTGATAAAAGAAACGTGGATTTATGTGAGCTACACAGCGTCTCTGAGAAGCTAGGCCTAACCGTAGACGAACTAAGGGAGTGGATGCAAGAGGAGCAAGCGCGGGCTCGAGAGGAGCGTGCCGCTGAACGGCATGCAAGGCGCGAGCAGGCTGAGCGCGAGGAGCGCGCATTAGTTTTGGCTCAAGAGAAGGCGGCGTTGAATGAAAAAATTTCGTTGCTTCGCGCTCGTGTACTTGAAGCTGAGGCACGTTGTGGTAGAGGCGAAGAGATGGTAGTCGTAAATGAGCGTTCCACGCCATCACAAGCATGCCCCTGGCATACAAAGCTTGCCTTCAAAGAGAAACGAGGCGATCTAAATGCTTCAACCAAGCTACTCGAAGGGGCGCCAACACGGCAACTCTCGCTTGAAGATAAGTTGGCCGCACCGAGCATGGTTCCAGTGGGCGACCAAGAATCTAGGGAAGGTCTGGTTGAGCCCCTAGAAGCACGGGGCAGCTTCGAGAGCAAGGAGCAAGGCGATTTGTGCTTTAGAGCCCCTGAGAAGACTAGAACATCTATTACAGAGGCAAGTTTGCCTCCAAACAGTTTTAGTGAACAAGAGCCGCTCTTTAGCACAGGTAGTGATGGCGAATGCCGCGGAAAGTACTACCGCTTGGTCCGTTCGGATTCGTCAGGTGTACCCTATGCTGCAGAAGCAGATGGGTTGGACATGGTCGGGCAGCATAGGAATAACTCACCTCAGATGAGGGTGACGTTGGCTCGTAGTGCAAACGTTGAAAGCAAAGAGATTACCGTTATGTGTGAGGAGGAGGAGGCGACTCTCAAAGTGCTGAACATAGACTACAGAAAGACTTCAGGTGAAAGGGAGCTTGACCGCTGCAATAATGATGAGCTGCAGAACAGTAGCACAATGGTTGTACAGCAGCAGTTCAACAAGGTAGCCATTGAGTCTTCTGTAGTATCACGCAAGGCAGAAGCCATTGTCGTGAAGAATGCAAATGCATTACCGGCTTATCTCCCGATGCAGTGTCATGGCGTGATGAAGGCGACCATTCCGACGGTTTCACTTCGATGCGCGTGGTTCGAACGCCTTCTCGCGTCCAAAGAAAGCAAGGCGTTTGAGTTGGCCGCCTTCGCAATGCCGTTCATTCAGAAGCGCAGACATGCGTCTTTGATGCAGTTGGCCTCAAAGCAGGTGAAACGTTACAATCGTTTCGTGTGGGACGCTATAACTTGAGCGTCCTATTCAAACGACTGACCCGTTTTTGTTTGTTTGTTTTTTTGTTGGTTTTTGCAATTCCACAAAACGGAAATATCTTTTTCCCGTGTTAATGTTCGACTTTGCCTTGTGAAGTGATATATTCTTTAAACTCTTCGCCCAGCATTATAACTGTGTGGTGCATTGCCTCGTGGCCATGTGTAGTGTATTGTGTGTCATTGTAACGCGCACACGTGTCGCCTTTTGTTTATTTTGCGTGATAAACAAAAGACTTGAATGGGGGCCTATGTGATGTGCGCGCAGAACATTCATAGTGTCTCCTGTGTGATATGAAAAGAAAGTAGACGACGACGCCGGTGCTCGCGGAAGAATGCGCCAGCTCTGCTAGCTTGGGAGGTGAAGAAGAAGAAAAAGAAGAGTTGTGTGCGTTGGAGAAGAAAACTCGACTGAGCAGACGGTGTTGGGCGTTCGACGCAGTCGGGTGACCGGGCCCGAGTGTCACGCTCTGGGACGCGGTCCACGAGTTGAAGCTACGGGCTTCACGTGGCCGCTGACGTCCTCCGCCTCCAACGCTTCCCTTCGGCAAGACGCCACGTTCGTCGTCAGCCTTCGCAAGCCACCGCTGACCTCCTCAAAGATTCTCGCGACGCTGGTCACCTCGCATCGCTCTGCACGTTCTTCTCCCCGACGGGTGAGCCCGTGTCAGCTGACTTTCTTAAGGACGCTCGCTTCTCAGAAACTGTTTTCAGTTGAATCTTTCTTTGTTTGCTGTGTTTGCTTTTATGTGTGTGCCTTTCGTTCATGTTTTTTATAAAGTGTTTGTCGAAACCTGCAAGCAGCCTCGTCAGTTTGTTAGGAACGTCCACGTTCCTAAAATAAAGGTTTTAAGAACCTCACCGTTTAATCATTACAGTGGTTCAGTTTTCAAGCGAAGCTTGCATTGACTGACCTGTGAAGCTAGTGGTGTTCCAAAAAACCCACCGCTGCGGACAAACACACGTGACGAGCTCACCAAAAAAACCCTCCTCACCCACAGCTGGCGCGCATAAAAAATAACAAATAAATAAATTTTGTGTCCGGGGCCGGGGTTATAACCAAGGTCCCCTCGATCCGAAAGCGAGTGCCTTGACCACTAGGCCAAGCGTCCATTGTTTTCTTTATTACAGGGAAGGAAAACGTTGTAATTAAAGTGATATCATAAAACTTAATAATCAGGCATATTTATTAAACACAAATCAAACACAGGAAACCAGTCTATAGGGTCACTAGAACGTTCATATATCGCGCGTATTTGAATCACTTGTTCCTGGAATATGTTTTTTTTTTTGTTGATCGCGGAGGCTCAGCATTTCTGTCAATCAGTCTTGCTCTCCAGAGACTATGCAGACCAATTGGAAAGATTAGGTCATAGGGTATTCTCCTGTCCTGTGTCACATCAGGGTACCTAATGTTTACAAGGTTGATTTCAAAGTCTTGTTTTCAGTGTTCGCTGCAGAAGGTCCCAAAAGAAGACTGCATCAAAACAATCAATAAAACAATGATCAATTGTCTCCGGCTTTTTGCAGAATCTGCAATTTACGTCCCAGGGAACAAAGAGTCCTTTAATGCTTTGCCATGTCTTCACAGGAAGAGTACCTGTGTGCATCTTAAAAAAGAAACTCTTTGTTTCCGGGGACACGCACATTTTGTTAACTCGAGTTGGTACATTAGAAAACAGACGATTTTCAAATGTAGCCCGATATAGTGGGATCGGAAAGCATACGTCAATAACACTCTTCATCAACTCCTTTTGGCTTGCGCTAAAAAAAAAATAGGTTGTTGAAAATCTTGTTTGCAAAAATAGTACGGCATCAACAATTTCTTTTTGAAACCCATTGCGCGAACAATTTTCCACAAATGATGACACAATATGGAGTTTTCGAATAGGGGCCCCAGTCGTTTTGGGGCCCCAAAGAAATAGCGTCGAGGCCACTGCGCATGCGCGAGACCCGAACAGCGTTTGGGTTTTGCGTTGAGGACGCTATTTCTCGAATTTAGCGGGGTCTCAAAAGCCTTGATCAAAAGCTTTGCTTCAAGCAAACATGACGGCACCCACTGAAGCGACGGCTCTTGGCCAAGACTAGAATAGGCTGGGTGATTGTCGAAAGCGCCGCAGACCCTATCCGAAAACTCTTAGCTCCTGCTTGGCCCAATGTGAGCGCACGCAAAAGGCTTTGGGGCCTCTATTCGAAAACTCCCTAACCGGAGATGGTAAATGAAATGAGAGACGACGTTGAATCATCTCTCGTAGAAACGGATAACGCACATTGGTCTGATTGTGGCATAAAATTTCGACATGCATCTGAGGCTGGGGGGGGGGGGGGGGAAGGGGGGGGGGGGGGGGGAAGAGAACTCCTTATCTTTGCGACGGCAAAAGTCTGCAATGTATTTTTAGCTGCCAAACTAATTTATGTGCTTCAAGTCTTTCACTGTGCCAGAAAAAGTATTCAGTTATTTCACAGGATATTCGCCCGCTTCGTCTGGCGCTCTACTTGGGAGCCGATTAGGAGAGATAACTTGTTCCTTCCGCTTGAAAGGGGTGTTGTTGGCCTTGCGCATTCGTTTATATGGCAATTAGTCGCACGTTTTATTTACTTTCGCGATGTAGGCTACGCGCCCGTGCTTGCCCAATACGAACTAAATTGAAGCATGCGAACGCGTTCTACCGACGATGCAAAAATCAACTGGGAAGCAGTACACGTGCTATGGGCTCTTCATTGAAATATTTCGTGTTGGCGGACTAAAAGCGATCTGCGGGACAACGCGGAAGCCGAAACGGCGGCAATTCTCTTGCCTGCCGCCAGACGCCGCCAGCATGAAGTGGCTCTCCGGCAGCGTGACGCGTTATCTGGTCGCCTCAAGTAGCGGAGTTGCACCTCCTAAATGCTTCTTGCTCCGTGGCCCTGCTAAACATTCTGCGCTTGTGCACATCGATACCCCCTGCTGCGGTGCACTTGCTTGGCATAGCTGACGATGGCGTGCGCTTAAGGCCAGTAACTTCCATATTATGACCGAAAACATGTACGTAAATAATGGCAATATCGAGGACAAGAACTGGACGACGACAAAAAAACATAAGCGCGATTACCAACAATAGACTGGGTCAGTTACCCACAGCGCATTTACTCCGCAGAAAAAAAAGGCACAGACCGTAATCAACAAACATGTCTAACCGTCACATGTTCCCTCCCCCCCCCCCTTTTTTTTCAAAATTTTACTATAGATTTCTTTGATTGTTTGGAAAACGCGTAGCATAATTGGGCCTGTTCGGATGTATTACATGAAAAGAGGCACGTGCGCGATAAATTGCAGTGACCAGTTATTTGATTTAAAAAAAAGTAGATAACGTTATTAATTATTTGCTTTATGGCCCAAGCGGAAATTGCGCGATTGAAGCGCAGCGGTGATGGAGTCATGTTTATTAAATGTGTATGGGCGCCGGCTAGTTGGTATGAATCATTCGTTGTAAACAGCGGCTAATAAGACAGACAAGGAACATCACAGGACAAACACTGACTGCCAGAGGCACGTTTATTGGTGCCCGCAAAAGGTATACTATGTGTAACAGGCCGAGAGAGAGAGAGGGGAGGGGGGTGAGGCGAGTCATCGTAAAACAGCCCTTGCTGCGCACGCGTCACACAAACTAAAACTGCAAAATGAAACGTATGTAAAAATACAAAATAAAATCAAACTACCAACAGATTACCTTCCCAGAAACTTAAGCTTCTTATCTCTGAGAGTGGGAGACGGGGCGCCTACGCAGTAGCTTCCTTTTTGATACATTGAAAAGGCCTCGAAAATTTCCCTAGCTATCTGACTTCTGTGTCTTCTCAATACACTTGTGTCCTCTAGGAGGGGCGAACAGCCAGAGTTTGCACAGTGGACAGCCAGATTACTTCCAGTCTTAATCTTGGCGCTGCGGGCAAGCTCACGCAAACGTTCGTTGAGACAGCGTCCCGTTCGCCCTATGTACATACATACGTGCCGCCGCAAGAAGTGGTATAATTTCATAAACTATATCCATTTTACACTCAACAAACTTAGAAAAATGCCGCTTACTGCACGGTCCGTGATGTTGTTGGCTGCCGTTGACCTCCTTGCACAAAATTCCCAATTACTGGGTTCGACAAACACCACCCGTACAGCCATCAGATAGCCATGGAAATTTTCGAGGCCTTTTCAATGTGTCAAGAAGGATCCTCCTGCGCAAGTGCCCCGTCTATCGCTCTCAGCCATATGGAGCTCAAGTTTCTGGAAGTTAATCTGTTCGTGTGCTTTTATTTCATATTTTTACATACGTTTGATTTTGTAGTTTCTAGGTCGCGTGACGCGTACGCAGCAAGAGCTGTTTGACGGTGGCTCGCCTCCCCCCCCCCCCCCCCTTTTCTCTTGCCCTGTTACAAATAGCATACATTTGTGCAGCCACAATAAACATGTTTTTGGCAGTCAGTACTGGTCCTGCCCTCTTCATTGTCCGTGTTGTTAGGCGCTGTTTACAGTGGATCTTTATTGAATCTGCATAAATACTATAAGACAAGACTCGAACTATAATGAAAAAAAAAAACAGATGGTATTTATAGCGATAGTTAACTGGTCATCCCAATTTGCAATTAAACCACTGGATGTTGACTGGCGGCCTTTGACGCACTATAGATATACTATATTTTTTGCACCAAAGCAGGCGCAAACAGCAGTACGGGCTGCGCAGCGCGGATGGATGATTCGCAGGGAAGGTATGAGATGAGAAAGCGTGATGTGCAGGAGCAGTGCTTCCGAAATAATTTAGTTATTAAATACGAGGTCTTTGTGATTTGACTAACCGAGAGAGAAGGGGAGAGAGAGATAATAATCCTTAATGAAATTCCCGGAGATGTTGGCCTAGTTTATCGCCTCGCTTGGTAGCATCCTCATAGAATCAAGAACAAATGAGGGCGGTGATAAGCGAGTGCTTATCCGTGTTCATGACATCGCATCGCTGTGACTCGTGTTGGAAGCATTGGTGCGCATTTGCGTTATCTAGGTGATGTTCTGGATCTCGATGCAACATAAGCGTATAGGCAGTCAGACGCAATGAATGAATGGATGTTTACAGTATGACGCCCACCATCAGTGCAAGATTTCGCGGTTGCGGTTATCTCTGGTTGGCTGAGGGCACATGCGGAGTGACCCACAATTGACGCAATGACCCAACGGGATATATGAAATAAGCGTTGCTCATGAGAAATCACCGGGAATTACCGAACCGCACTTTGGGCAGGCATGTGCGGTGAATTTCGCAACCGAGACAGTTGAAAAATTCACCGCGCATGCCTGCCGAGAGTGCGAACTCTGCGGACCGCACAAATGGTAGAAGCGTCGCGCCAGCCTTGATAAGATGTCGATTCCAACATGCTCAAGAACTAATAATATCTGGGGTTTAACGTCCCAAAACCACGATATGATTATGAGAGACGTCGTAGTGGAGGGCTCCGGAAATTTCGACCACCTGGGGTTCTTTAACGTGCACCTGAATCTAAGTACACGGGCCTCAAACATTTTCGCCTCCATCGAAAATGCAGCCGCCGCGGCCGGCATTCGATCCCGCGACCTTCGGGTCAGCAGTCGAGCGCCATAACCACTCGACCACCGTGGCGGGGGCCGTGCTCAAGCACTCGCCTTCGTAATGATACATTACGCACGAGTTTGCCCCTCAGCTAAGAGCCTGTATTATTAGCAAGACTGAATCTCTGCTTTTTCAGTTCTTTTCGTAGCTCGGCAACGGGGTACCGCGTAACACTTTTCTGACATTCGCACAAGGAATCACTGCGTATATGTGGTTTGGTTTACGCAACTTGTAAGTTAACGTAAGAAAAGTGCAAAAAAATAATGCTCGTGTAGTTAAACTCAGGTGCACGTTAATGAACCCGAGGAGGTCAAAATGAATCCCGAGTCACCAGTCACAGATTGACATAATCACGTCGTGCTACAGAGTCTCTAACGAACGCGTGCTCTTTTTTTTTTTTTTTTAAGAGTAAAAGCAAAGTTTAAGCTATCGTCCTGGCCTGCATTGTTGCTTTAGTAAATCTACATCAAGGTTACGCTTCGCCGGCATGGTTTTGCAAGAACGATCGTGCCACTTAGCATTTTAAGAGCTCTTGATCGCAGCAGGTGAAATTCTTGCATACAAAAATTTCATGATTCGACAACGTCTCGGCCGCAAGATACGAGCATATATGTGAAACGAAACTATAATGCCGCGCAGGTGTTAAATCTAGGTGTTAAACGGTAATTTTGATGGCGCGGAAACGATGCGCTGCGAGACTAACTTTGCAAGGGATTGCGGATGTCATATAAACGTTTTTAAAGAATGGATTTCATGCACTTCTCAGCAAAAGCGTCAGGAGAGTATATTATAGCTATTTAGAATAACGTAATAAATACCTGATGCGATTTATGCGTGCAAGTAGAGGGCTCTTGATAAAGCTTTGCCTTCTCGAAGATCTTAAAAGCATTCATCGTAATACAAAAACGTAGCTGTAGATATATCCTTGCGAAAAATTCGAACTTCTTACACTTATTTGTATGCAGCCGTTTTTGCGACGTTGGTGGTTAGTAGTAAAGCCCTCCGTGCTATTGCAGTGAAAGCCGCGACTTTTTTAGTAACGTTATAGAAAGAGTACTGCCTGCAAAAAAAAAAGAAAACAAAGGCAGCTTCGCACCAGTGGTGCCAAACCTGAAGAAACTGCGGAGCTTGGCGGCCTAATTTGTTTCTCATTATTTTTCTCTTTTTTTCTTCCTCTCTTTCTTTCTTTTTCTTCTATCTCTCTGTTTTTCTGGTTTTTTTTTCCTGTTTATTTCATTTATTTCTCTCTTTATGTATTTCTTTCTTTTTCTCGCACTTTCAATTTTTCTTTCTTTCTTGCCTTTCTTTGTCTATCTCGCTATTTCTCGCTTCCTCTTTCTTTATTTCTCTCTCTCTCTCTTCATTTCTTTCTCACTCGTTCCCTTTCTTTCTGTCTATTTCTCTCTTTCTCTTTCTTTCTATGCTATGGTTTACGCTCTCCCCTGGGGCTCCTTTTCCTCCTCCTTCTCCTCAGCCTCACACCTCTTCTCCTCAGCCTCACTTCCCTTTCCAACCCCCTTGCTATACAAAAAAATCACAGCATATCCACGGCGTGAATGATGAGTCGGGCGAAGCTCCGGAGGGAATCATCGGTAAACCGTGAAACTCTCCCGTGAAATTCGGCCATTTACATCATATAAAGAGTGTGAAACACCGCGGTGAGGTTATTATCGAACCAAAGTCGATAACACACGTCGCAACTGTGGCCAAAGAAATGAGCGAGAAATTCCCGCTCGAACGGCGCGTCGGCTCCTTGAATGTGAGACCGCTGGCGCCGCTTGGTCGCCGCTTCCCGCGCACGAGCACCATCAAGGTCTGCCAGGCGCCGCACTCGCTTTGCCGCCGCTTCTCGGGCTCGCCTTTCGGGGTCCGCTGCTCGGAGTGCACGTGGCGCCGCGGCGTCATTGGCGCGCACCGTCCCGGGATGCGGGCCCAGCGGCCGCGTTCACCGTTTAAAATTCCCGCGGAAGGCACCCCGAGAAGGAGAGCGCGGCGCGGCCGTTGCTAGGCGGAACTCCGCAGCGGCGTCCCTGTGTGCGCGCAGCCAATAGCGCGCCGCTGCCGTTGCCATGCGTTGAGCGCTCTGCATATTACAAACTCGCTCCTGGGATCCGCCAGGCGCCGCGCTCGCTTCGCCGCCGCTTCTCGGGCTCGCACCGCGGGTTCCTGGCGACGAGCACGAGCCGCCGCGGCCCTCCGCGCCCGCCGCTCCGCTTCGTCCATGCCCCACCAACGATCCGACACGTACAGCGACGATCCAGGAGACTGAGAGAGGCACTCGTTCCCCGCGCACCCAGGCACAGCCCGCGCAGCAGCCGATCGGAGAGTAGCGGCACTTCCACCGCCAAATAGTGGCGATTCACACATGCGCACTATTGCACACACTTCTACTGGACCAACACAAATTGTGTACAGCGCCATCTAGAATATCATCAGTCAACTGCAGTTTGTATGTACTTCTGAGAGACAGGGCTATCTATTACACTGTCCGGGAGATACTGCCGGTTACGCCTGACATGGGACAAGGTTAGACTAAGAGGAGCTACGCCCCTAAAAGGCTATGATATGCTCTGCTAGCGTGCCTGGATAGCCGAGTGGTTACGACGCTCGCCTTCGGATTGCGGGTACGCAGGTGCGAATATCCTGCCTCGCCAAGAATTTTTTTTTTCATCAAGAATTTCTTTCCTTCTCTTTCTTTCTTTCTTTCTTTCTTTCTTTCTTTCTTTCTTTCTTTCTTTCTTTCTTTCTTTCTTTCTTTCTTTCTTTCTTTCTTTCTTTCTTTCTTTCTTTCTTTCTTTCTTTCCGTGCTCGGCCGCTCAACCATCAAAATTATTGCATGCCACGCCTGGCAAATCGGCGCACGTGTTCTGGCAGCGAAGCAAAAGAGGACGAAGAGAGCGCGTGCCGGTCCATGATTATGATAGTTTTCTGTCTACGGTTAACGGCGCAACGCCAAGCTTAACAGCTGCACTGTAAAATGAAATGAGCTAAGATACAGGCTTTTACACGTTAAAAGAGTCTGACCCACCACGGGAGTGAGAAATTTTGCTTTAAAGAAAACGAGGGCCACGAAGAACAAGCCATGAGCCTGGTGCTCGATGCGTCCCTCTATTCTTAAAGGTCTGCTCTATCAATTCTTATCCGCACCGTGGTGTATTCTCTTTTTGTCTCGCTTGAAGTAAACGCTCATATACTGCGAAGGTATTTGTTTACACATTTTCTATCTGTCCGGGCGAGACGGGCGACAATAATGCCTTATCAGCGTGCTGTTCTCTTGGCTGGCATGCTGCCTCGCCCACTGCGCCCCGGACTTTGGTCAATGCATATTACCCGGCCACGCCGTCTGACAGCTTTCTGTGTTGGACGGCATGCGTCACTGCGTACACGAGAATTGGCCGAACGATTGTCAGACATTGCTATAGGGTAAAATGTATTAAGTAGGAGTGCTCGAAAAGTGAAATTTCCGTATCTAATTCATCATTTGATATAATGAACCCACGTATGTAAAATGTAATATTTCCCCCATTTCCAAATCTAAATGAAATATGATATTCGCGCGGAGTCCGTTTGACAGAAAAAGGAAGCGGCCTTATACACTTTGACAAAATGCATGGAATACCGCTCTCAATTACAAGCCAGGAAAACTGAGGGCTTGTAAATCATGAACAACTGCTGCTTCCAATTATCTGGGGTACAATGGCAATGACAGTAACAAAAGAGAACGCCATGTTACCAGATGTACGTCTAGTGTTGCGTTCAGTGCATTAAAGGTATAGCGATGTGCTACAAAGACCGGAAAACGCTTTAAGTTGGTTCAAACATCCAGTGTGATACTGGCCAAATAATGAAATTAGAGCAAATTCACATATAGGATACTTAACCGAGCCATTCTCGTTTAATTACTGGAAATTACTCAGCAGAAGTTATTTGTCAAGTGTGTTAGCTGTTCGCTTAATAACTGGTGTCTCTGTGATATACAGCCGCAGCTATCCGGCAGCGGAATCATTCGGAGCATTGGGAGTTAGTCCTCACATCCATCTTTCTGTCTCCCTCGTAACACCTGTAAGTGTTGTTATGCATCATATATTGGGGCAAAAGAATGAATCTTCCGAAGCCTCGAATAGCAGCTCTCAAATCAAGTATAAATCGAATAAGAGGGATTTGTCGATTCGTATTCGAAATGTTTAATAGATACACACCCCTGTGGTGTAACAGTAAGAGTGAAAAGCTGGTCTACCGCGACGAATCAAGCATTACATTGTTCTTGTCCGCGTCTTTTTACGCTGGAAAGATATTCCGTGCACGTTTCCGGAACTTTCACGACGCACAACTTTGTTAACCCTCAATGGCTATGTCGCTCTGGTGCAGAGCACGACGTCGTGGGTTTGATTCCCAACCGCGTCGGTCGCGTTGCAACCGACGCGGTTGCGTCGTCGATGTTGCGTCGAGGTTCCGTCGTCGATGCGACCATCGCGACGACGCAGGAACAAGAACGTTCATGTACTTAAATACACTGGTGGTCTCCATCGTGGTCAAAGTTGATCCGGAATCTGTCACAACGGCGTGCCTGTTAGCTCACTATGAGGTTTCGGGGTGTTAAACAACGTAATTGTTTAACTTCATTAGCCATGCACGAGACGTAGTTGCAGCAGGTTTTGTAGTGGTGGCGCATGTTTTACGCAATACTCTGAACTGCCAACCGCCGCCTTCCAAGAAAAGTAGAGGGAGGGCAAGTGCATGTTTATGAGGGCAAAAAGAAAAATAAGAAAAAAAGAAAAGAAAGAAAGGCTGTGTTAGCTTGAGTTCGCGCACTGTACAAGAGAATGTCTTCTTTCGGAATAAAGTGTACGTGACCTAAACAATGGCTGCTTACAACTGAAAGAGTCCCTTTGCCTACTGACAAATTCCGTGGTCGATCGTGAGTGAAGTTCGTGCCGGTGCTCTATTGTCCTCCTGATTACTGTGGCAAGAGGTGCATGTAGAGCAGACTCGACTGCTGCTGCCTCTGCTGTTCACAAAGGTTCAGCTGCTATGGTGTCTGCACACGCATGTTGAGACCAGGTCCGTAGCCAGGGGGGTTGCCGTAGCACCCCCCCCCCCTCTCGGAATGAAATTATGATGGAGGGGGGTGTTTGACCGAAAATAAACAATGAAAATAAATGTTTTTTCTAAAATAATCAAGCCACCCCCCCCCCCCCGAAAAAAAATTCCTGGCTACGGGCCTGGTTGAGACAGTACTCGCCGGTTTTTCGCCCGGGAAACAAGCGAGTGCTGGGTGAAGTTCAACCTCTTAGGCTGTACGAACGTTTCTGTGACATCTCTGACATTGTGAGATAATGGTGTCCCTGCCCTTCGGGAACATCGTGGAATAATTCGGTCGGATTAATCTGAAACAGCTTGACGATTGAAATACACATGGGCAGCTGCAGTGACCGATGCACCCTAGCAGATGTTTGGCAGATATTCGACAGAGAGACGTACGCAGCCATACATCACTTGTGCACGGAAAAGAAAAAAAAAATCCAGGAAGCGAACTGACATGAGGGCGCAGAGGAGAAAGATACAGTTATGTCAAACGGTGAGCGAGGTGTAAGCTGAAAGACGAGAGCAAGAAAGGAGAAAGAGCAGCGGAAGGAGCGGTCGCTTCCAATATTTTGCTTAGTCCGGCTGCAGTAGTGACTTAAGAAGAAAAGCGAGCTTTTGGTCCGTCTTTGTTTCGACATATTCCTCCCTTATTGAGCGTTGGCATAACTCAGGTTGTGTAGCTTTTGACAGGAAATCTTCCTTCCGCTAAAACGCAGGCGCGAGCAAAAACAACAAAATCATCGAAAAGGCCACAAGTGTTTTTTTTTTTTTTTTATACAATGCACGAAAAACTGAGCTCGAGTTTCGATATTTTCTCGTACAATTTCCATGATCGAGTCCCACCTGGTCGAAGGTAACTCTCGTCTCAATATAGACGGGGTTAAGCTTGCTATTCCAGGAACTACAGCGCAAATGAGGAGTTGTTTTCTGAGAACTTTCCTTTGACAAGGCAACTCAAGCTGCTGTCGTGATGGCTTTGCTGGGTTCAGCTTTCCTTTTTTTTTTTTCCTTGTTGGTATCTGAACAAAGAAGGAAAAAAGAACGCGCAGAATCGGTAATTTCGAGTAAGAAAGGAATGAAGGGAGAAGGAAAGGAGGACGAAGGGTGAAAGAACGGAATAAAGAAAAACGAAACAGCGCAAGCGTTTCGTGACACTCTCTTTGAGCAGTGATTTCCGTTGACTGCTGCCCTTGAACGACTGCCCAGATTTCGCAACCGGTGAGGCCCGCCATGATCACTCTGTGTAAAGGAACGCACGCGCGCGCTTGACCGTTGTCAAGACACGAACGAACAATCGATTCATTCCTTAATGACGCGCGGCCATTTTCGGCCTGCACGTGCAAAACTAGAGCGGGATTAGGCGTTTTTCTTTGTATATACCTCGATGCTCGATAATCGAGAGCGAAAATTCATCACGAAAGCTTTCCAGGAACAAGAAGTTGCTCAGACATTATGAGCTCCAATTCTGTATATGTTGCTACAAGTCCACTGCGTATTGCGCATTTGCATTGCACACTCCGGAAACATGCCGAACTGCGTGAACCACCTCCTCTTTGATAACTAGCAAAACGTGGCGCATGATTTGGTTAAAGTATAAGCGAACCATCATAAGCAGATAGGCCGGTCACGTCATCGTGGTATTCTTTAAAAAATATTGACAAAACTAGAACCAAAAATTGTTTTGCGGTGCAGATAAGCACTCGAGGTTTGTCCGGTTCATGTGCCGCGAAAGCCCACCGACGAGCATGGGTACGCTTGTAACGCCCAGCTGACACTATACGCGCCGTCAATTTGACGGGTCGCCCGGGCACAAAAGCTTTGTATCGCGATCGTCCAGGCGGGCCACGTGACGACGTGCGCACTTGAAAAACATCTGCCGCCTCGGTCCACTGCCGAGACCCGAGCGCGGCGCCCCTAGCATCATCGCGGAATCGCGTTTCCCCTCCCTGTCCACCGACGACCGCTGCAGGGACACACGAGCCAAGCTGTCCGGAGATTCTCCTCCCCATTTATCTCCCCAGGCACGTAAGCCGCCACCACTTTGTGGCTGTTCTCAGTCCTTGAAAAAAAAAAACGCACAATGCGTGCAACGTTATGTTGAGCAATCGAAAGCCTCATGTCTCGAGAGAGACGTTTTCGTTAGACGACTCAGTGGGACCATCGAGAACAGACAGAGGACTCAGGTGCGGTTAATTTTCCCTTATGAGCGCTATTGAGGTGTAAGAGGCGATTACTTTCTAGATGCATCGAACTGTTGTAATGTATTTGCGGGAACAAAAATGTCACCCGTGCATGCGCATGCATTGTGTCCAGCTACTATGCCATAGCTTTCGCATCCTTCTCTGCTCGGAAGTTTCGTGACATGCGTGCATCGAGCTGTGTCTTTTGGTGCAGTAACGCTGCTTTATGGCTGCATCTCGCATTTACTTGTTGCCTAAATTTGTGACGGAACGTATCGTTATCGTTGACACAGATTTGAAACAGTAAGAAACACAATTAACATTTTTTTTTTTTTGGTATAGAAAGAGAGGGGGTGAGCGGATGCGCGGAGAGGCGCCTCTGTTAACAAGACCGCGTGCCACATCCTTCGTCGCTGCCGCGGTGCAGTTAAGCGAAATTTTCGTAACCTTCGGTCTCTTGTTTCCCTTCGTTTCGTTTGTTTAGCTGATGCCTCACGCGCATGCTGACTTCTTTGTTTTCGCCGCTATCGTACGGAGTGCTTGATCTCAGATGTCGGGAAATGGTCATAACTGAAATGTTTTAACCGGATTCACTATAGAAATAGTAACGGACATAGCCACAATGTATCTATAAAGTAATCAATAATCAAAACACCTGATTCCGCAGTCTACTCTTTAAATATTATTTTATTTCTACGCACTAAGTGGGCCGAATCGCATTTAGGTTTTGTAAATCGAGGTCATACAATGGGTGTTGCAGCATCATTAGCTTTGGCTTCCAGACGCAGGAAACCGAAGATGCGCGGACGAACAGTGCAACTTGTTGCTCGGCAGCACCGCTCATTGCTGGGCTGTTGCACAATTGATGCGCAGCCTGTTTCCCGTTAGACAAGAGTTCAATGGCTCTTGCTATCGCGTTCGAAAGGGGTGGACAGTGTAATAATTATCCGCTAAAGTAATCGGAGTGACGCATCTTCGGAGACCGGCAACGATTTCTCGGCAAATGCGGTCACGAGGCCAGAATCACTACCAAGATATTGGAGGTTGATTTCCCAAATAGATAGCCAGCGAAAGTCGCCGTTTCATGGTGCCAATCTTCCTGTTTGTCCGCTTAGGTTCGTTTTTCTCCTGTTTATCGGCCCATATCGCCAGGCAGCGTAGTATTTTCATAGTGCAAAAATGACTGTGAAATGCGTCCACTTGAGGATATGGTTATTCTTATTGGTGCACTATTTAATGACATAGTGCGTGATGTTAATAACTAATCGATAGTGGCGTAGGCAGAAATGTTTTTCGGGGGGGGGGGGGGGGGCACGCCCTTGATCCGACGTGGGGTCCGGCCAGGTAAGAGTGGTCGAGTGTCATTTTGTGCTCTGTATACCATGGCAGAAAAAAATTTCGGAGGGGGAGGAGGCACGGGCCCGGTGTGCCCCCCCTCCCCTAGATACGCCCCTGCTAATCGATACGATGCCGATTGACGCAATCACCATATGCGTCCCACTATGCTTACCTCACTGCAACCATTTCTCAGATGCCTCAGCTAAAGCCCCATATCTGACCTTATCAAAACCTTCGACGAAACTCTAGTCGTGTTGCTGCGACATGCTTAAGTTACTGCGCACTTTTAAGTCATCATCGCTAAATTACTTCCAGGTATTGAAAATACTCATTAAACGCTTAGCTTTTGTGTTCACTTATACTTTAGTACTCACATCAAACCGTTTCACATTTCGCAGTGTTGCTTGAAATCAGGAAATAGTCATAGATTTTGTGTGTGTGTGTGCGTGTAATATTTTCGCGTTGGCGCTATTAGCCGGGCCTGGATGTACGAGTGTTCTTGCGCAAGAACAGCTCTTAATAACGTCCGATCGCGAGAACGAGCGGTATGATGGCGAAGGTATAACCGCCACTAAGGAAATCATTCGACCTGGCGAAAGCTTCGCGAATGCGATTATTATTTTGCGATACGTTTACTATCCACAGCAGCACTTTCACTTCCAGTTACCTCTGGTAAAGCAGTGCACCTGACCAGAGTACGCGCACTGCGCGTGCGTACTTTCTGCATTTTTACGGAGCAATCCTGCCACAGCTTAGGGTAAAAACGTAAAACTGTACACCTGAAATATTTTCGATTCCGTTACGTTTATTTCTATAGTTGTGTCGCGACGCTTACATTATCTTGTTACATGTATTTCACAGTGGTGAAAAAACGCGTAAGCTTTACGATGGCGGAAACAGAACTCTGCCAGCCTGGTACAGCGACCTTGAGCGAAGACTTACGCGCGGTGAGCCTCAGCGCGCACGATTGAGGCCTTGCGTGCGTGTCACGGGGGAGGCAGCGCGTCGCCATGGCTTGCGACATTTCCAAGGCAATTCCAGGCATTGTGTTCCGGGTACGTGCGACCCGTCATTTGTACGCTAA
This sequence comes from Rhipicephalus sanguineus, assembly GCF_013339695.2. NCBI lineage: Eukaryota > Metazoa > Arthropoda > Arachnida > Ixodida > Ixodidae > Rhipicephalus > Rhipicephalus sanguineus. Next base: position 203,191,930 of record NC_051176.1, on the reverse strand, counting down.
AATGGACGCTCGGTTCGGAAACAATCGCCAGGCTTGGAAGTACTCCAGATATTGTTGCGAAGTATGCTTTAACTGGTCCCGCCAAGAGTGACGCAAGGGTATTCAAGAGAGCCAGTTATTCAAGAAACTGGCGGATTATCTCTGGGATCGTCATTAGGTGACCTTGAGAGCGCGCCGTGTCGGCCAGGTGGAGCTCCGCTTATTAGTATTCCTACCGGAGAAAGAGAGCTCGTGCATGGAATTTCGCAGCCAGTGCGGGTGCAGGGTTTGACCGCAGGACGGAAGAGGATAAAGTTTCTTCCTGTTGCCATCGAACGATTTAAAACCAGTAGGCGATAAGCGAGGCTGAGAAGGCTGAGGCGGAACCCATCGAAGCAGTTTCCGTGCAGTACAGTTAGACACAGTGCAACGAGTTGCAGGTCGTCTGAGTAGGCTTGACCGCCGTATAATTACGCTCAACGTCAATTTTAGCGCCATTCACGCGTGCTTTTTTATGGTAACGCCTTAAGGCTGACCACTCTTGTGACTGAATCCGTTCGGCGTTATAATACTTGATACGTCTCTCCAAACTGTCACTACAGAAAATTCGGCAGATCTCACGCGTTGTGGGAATCGGTTTCATGCGAAGCAGTCAGCGAGTACACTTCCATTCTGTACTTTATCGCTTTGAGCCACGCGTTGCGAGGTAGATCAACGTGTATTTGCAAGTGTAGTACGCGATTGTAAGTGCAGTTGCGTGCCAATGTGGGCTTACCAGGCACGTCGACAACACTGGCGTTTAAAGGGTAACTAATGGTACGAAGTAACGTGAGCCCTCACGTTAGAGTAGATACGTCAGTATTATCGAAACTAAGTGCACCTTATGGTGCAATCATGTGAATATCATACGTAACTTTCGGTAATCTATTCCTCCGGGGTCGAGCAATGCTTCAATATAGCTTGCTGAATCATATGAATACAAATGTAATGTTTATTAGACTGCTATAAAAGCGAAGCCAACACTGGAACCACAGACGTTAATATGATATGACGCTTGTATCGTAGGAGTACATATGTAGTGTGCATTGCTTTCGTGTAAAATTATATAGCCAGCACCAAGACTACAATTGACGTTGCACCGACATTACGCCTGCATAGGCTGTTTTTCCTAATCAGTTTATAGACCTGGCGTGGCTCTGTGGTAAAATACCTGATTGCCACGCACAATGCTTGGGTTCGATTCCTGCTGGGATACTAATTTTTATTCTTTCCATTCGTCGGGTCAATGCTGCCGATGTCGGTTTTTCTTAACGCTCTCGAATTTAAATTACCAATGTCTGTTCTCGCCGTTCCTGGGTAGATATAAACTGTCAATTACCTGTGGCGCATACCCGTACACCGCGGCCCGCGGTAAATGGGTATGTGCCACACGTGTTTGGAGGAAAGGGTTTGACGACGTACGCGACAGGATTTTCACGTTATTCGTGTCTTGATCCGACAGCCATATTTGTGAAATCCTCTCACCCTCCCACGCCAATTTTGGTCTACACCAAGTTACGGAGGCGATCATGAGAGCAAGACGTAGGCGGCTAGATAGATAGATAGATGGATAGATAGATACGCTCAAAGTGCCAAAGGTTCGCTAAGAAACGCTTCGCATTTAAAACAGCCCTAAAGTATTTTGCTATAGCCATTGTCGCTTACTGTGCGTTTCAATTGTCATTGGCGTAAGTCAGCTCATGTCATTGTCCATGCATGGTAGAGAACTATCGGCCATCGGCGTCAGTATTTAAAATGCGCATAAATAGCGATATGAGCCTAAAACCAGGGCTGATAACATCGACCTGCCATTATTTTAGCGTGAAAAATTTCTTCCCTTTAAAAACGCTTTCATCACCGGTATATGAATACGTATTCACAAAAGGAGTTCTAAGTCGGGTGCCAGCTGTATATCTGTGAGTCAGCGGGAACTGATTATCTACTTCGTCTAACTGATGCATACCACTGCATACGGGGGATGCCCTCATATTGTTACAACCTACTCATGTAGCTAGCATTACCATAATATATGGGCTTCTCCGCGGAAAAAAGTACAAAAGCTCACTGCGATGGAGTTTCTATAGCGTGTATATGCAGTTGATGCAAAATTTAATGTAGTTATCGAACCAGCGCCCTCGAGCTTAGCAGCACGACACCTTGCGTGCTAAGCTATAACCACGGCGGGTCAAGAGAACGACCAGAAAGAGTATGTAATTTTCGCGCTATTTGCACACAGACAGGGCCTAATTTAAGGGTGGGCGACGTGAGTGGTCCCTCAAGGCACCATCAATACGGGAGCACCACCGTGCGCCACCCTTGTTCTACAGCGAGGCTGTATTTGACTAGGCCATTTGTAACTCCGCGAACAGTGACCCTCTCAACGGAAAACCCCTAGCCGGTATGTGCCACAAAAACTGAGCAAACCCCACTGCTTACCACTGGCCCACTAAAAATGAAAAAGTTGTCCCCGGGCGGATAATAATAATAAATAAATAAATAAATAAATAAATAAATAAATAAATAAATAAATAAATAAATAAATAAATAAATTAGTCACAAATAAACTTATAGCTAGGTAAGTAAATAAACTGCGCGCTGCACTTCTGGTCCACGCAAATGGAGGTTGACATCGAGGCGCGCGGTGTGCTACAGCAGCTTCACTGGTCATCCATACCTTCACAGAGTGGAATGGCTCATGAAGTTTTCTTTAGCTTTCTCGTTTAGTTGAACACAGCACTCGACATGATGCTGCTTAATTCCTGCTCGTTTTTTAATGCAATTTATACCTGACGAAACGTTCATATCGTGCCCACTGACATGTTTACTGACAACGTAACGTCATACCTAGTACATAGCTGCCAACTCTTCCGAATGTTCCGTGAAGTTTCCGACTTTTGGCTCGTTCTACGATTTTACGAACGTTTACGTAAACTAACGGTCTGTCTTGGCAGGGTAACGATTCAAGGGAAGAAGCAATGGGTGTTCTTGAACTTGAGCTTGTGAACTTTTAAGTCCACGAAGTTTCGTTGGACATATTGAACGAACCAAGTTGTGAATTACAATGGGCACAAATAGGAGAAATTCGAGGCGCGGGCATCATGCTGAAGTTCCTCAGGACCGCAGTGACAGTGCCGAGAATCCTCTCGATTCCGCACATCAGCGTAGAGTGTGCGCGCGCATGGGCGTAGGCAGGGGGGTGCAAAAGGGGCACTTGCCCCCCTCAAGCCACACCGGCACTTGCCCTTCACCCAAGCTATGCCAGCTCTCTCTCTCTCTCTCCCCCCCTCCCCCAGCCGCGATGTAACACGGGTTTGCACCCCCCAAGGCAAAATCCTGCCGACGCCCATGTGCGCGCGTATTCAGTGCAGTGAACAAGATCTGAACCTATTCTCGCTCGTCACTTTCCGATGAAACGCTCGGTATTCTTCCGATGGTGAAATAACACCGGTGTGGTGCCTGCTTCGAGCAAGCCTATTCAAAAACTGACTAAAGCAAGAGAAATTGGCATTTGCAAAGTCCCTTATTAAAGTGGCACTGTGAGCGAAAACATTAAGAAGAACACGGCCGTATTGAGGAGCAGACACACCTCCCGTATATAGCTTGGCATTGCTTGCCGAGAGCAAAAGCGCAACCTTTGTTCAACGTCTGTACACAAGTCGTGACGTGTACTTGTTATCGGGAGCCACAAGGGCTTGCGCGAACGGGTGACACCTCTTTGGCGACAAAATCGCACGCTAGCGCCGCTTTGAGAAGTGACGTCGCCATATCCTTTTGTAAGCACTATTGTATAAATGACGATAAGTACCCTCTACACGAATGGGAGCAACAGCTAAATACGCCGCTCACCCGAGGGAACGTCACGACTCATTCGAGAGGAAGCGAGAGGACGTCACAGCTGAAACGATAAAACTGAAATCGAGTCAAAAGGGGTATAACAGATAAAAAGCTGACGTTACACGGTGTTTCCGTGCTTGACCGATACGTTGATGTAATTGAACTGATAGTTATTTTTTTAATTCTACGCACTGAATTGAACAAGGTAGAATGAGCAAAGTAGACATTTCGATGAACGGTGTTTTACAGCTACCTTGACACTGGCGAATCTTCTAATTTTAGGCATGTTTGATGCGAAAGCGACCATACTTCCTATTCGGGCTATACAATCACCATTTTACAAGCCAAACATATAAAGCGTCCTACACCAGGATAACGTCGATATAACTCTCAACGCTTTCGGGTGCGTCACCACCCTAAACAAATCATCCCAGAAATACGAATAAAGTCGTTCGATGCCGCCTGTATACCGCCGATCAAGAACGCCCCCCCGCTCGTCTTTTTTTCGATCGATGATGGCGGTGGTGATTGAAGGGGTTTAATGTCCTAAAGCAACACTGTGATCATGCGAGGCGCTTAGTGGATGCCTGCAAATTAGTAGTTGACCACCTGGGGTTCTTTAACGTGTGACCCTAAATCCGAGTACACGGGTGTTCCTGCATGCCTTCGTCAAAATGCGGCCGTCGCGCCTGCTACCCCGAGCGGGTTCGATCCCGCCGTGCTTATATAGAAGCGCAATGCTACATCCATGAAGTGTCGCGACGGGCTATGTATACTTTAGAACTGCTGTTTTAATCTTGCGTCACAGCGTTTGCACGCAGCAAAATATCGCGATTCGCATGCATACAGAGAGCCTTTTCCTCCCAAATACTTACTTTGCGTGCATATACGTAAAGGCAACGCGTTTATCTGCGCAGTGACTCAACTGCGAATATAAAGGGTGTTTTTTTTTTCTTTTCTTTTACTACAGATTTTCTACAAAAATGCTATGACAGTAAAGCACCTGTCGTCTTCGCAGACAAAATCTACGTCGAGCGGAAATAATCTGCCGCTGCTAAAGTTACATTCGAAATACGAATAACAAAAACTTGATAATTATCTATTTAGAACAAATTTCAGGGCAGTTGCATATTTGAAAAAAAGTTCAAGGCCGTCACAATCCACGAAAGCCTCATTTGATAGAAGTCCAAAATGTCGCTCGAAATCTGAGATATTCATAACCGAATCACAAGGCCTATATAGAGCGCGCCGGGAGCTCGTAAATGGTCACCTTACGTCGGAATGAGTCGGCCCGTGACGATAAGTGACGGAAATTGGATGAAGGCGCGTCGCGGCAATGTCTTGTCAGGGAAAGCACGATGTCGTTACAGGTGCAGCACCGGATCGCTTTACCTTCACGTGTGATACTCGGTTATTACCTGTTTGTTTTCTCGCTGCGCGCATTAAAAGCGCCACTTCACCTTTTCTTTGACTGTCTAAAGCGCAAAAGTGAGGAACAGCCATTGCGGCGCTTTTCCTTGCAGACAGTGCGACCGGCGACAGTGCTTTGCGCCGATTTATATACTTCAACAAAGGAAAAGGTGAGCGTCACACATTACGCGCAAACAATAAGCGGTACACTCGTGTACGTTAGACGACTTGCCGTTCTGCTGCGACGTGTCGTCATTCAAATTTCGTCACTTTTTTTTTTTGTCACGGATCGCTTCCGTCTGATGTAACATAGCGACCTCCTCTTATGCACTCCCGGCGCGCTCGGTTTCGATCGGCATGCCCTTGAAAGTCGACTATGATTATCTCAAATTACGTGCAGTATTTTTTTTTAATACTACAAAATGGGGATGTATAAATTTGCTGGCCTCCAACTTTTCCATACAAACAACTGCCCTCAGTTGACAGAAAGCTCATTAGCATATTTTCGCGAGTTAGTCGTTTCGATATAACTTTAGCAGAGGCAAAGTATTTCCGCCTCGACGTAGAGTTCGTCTGCGAAGGCGACAGGTGCCTTACGGTCATAGTATACCTTTATACCGGCTAGGGCAGACTTGGACAAAGTGAGGCCCGCCATCCAGAGAACCGATGAGACAGTGATTAAATACAAAATGTCCGCGTGGAAATCAGCTGCTGCGAATCAACGTTATTGGTGAAATGACTTCGTTGACGTTTTCAATGTGCCTGTTGAAAATTTAATAACCTCATCGCAGCATGCTTATACCGGCAGCGGTTGTCATAAATAGTGAAATTAACATGGAATTTGGACGCAGCATAGTTCTAACCGATTCAATACCGAGATCCGCTTCGCTCACCTCCGCCGTAATGTAACGGAAATTAGCGAACGCATTCAGCTTGTGCCCACTACACAAATTCATTAAGCTGAACGGCAGTTCCTTTGTCAATGTATATAATTTTAGATGGCTGAATACAGATGCCATCCAGACAAAGGGAAGTATTGAGCATACTGAACTGTGGGCACGTTGAACGCAGGATTGGTGAGTCAAAAGGACGTCTACAGATGTAATGCTACACGGAGATAAAGTATAGCACATTTACTCGTAAAACATCGGTCTTTCCGTTTAGTTTTGTGTGAATGTTGAACCTGCACTGTATGTATGGCTGTCTTTGCAGGAGAGATCACATGGTGACACCAAGCGCAAAGGGCCAAAGCGTTCATCTAACTTGGCTTTCGCGTGCACGTTTTTAGCATTCTTTTTTTTTTTTTTTGGCTTCTCCCTCTGCGATTCTCGGTTATGAGTCTCTTGCTAAATGTGTTTTGATACCTGTCTCTTCGTTCAACTATTTTCACTTTCTTTCGTCGCCTATATGAGTCGCAGGGTCATTCAAGATTGCGCCAGCTGCAGCGCCCGAAGCTTCTCTACACACACACACACACACACACACACACACACACACACACACACACACACACACACACACACACACACACACACACACACACACACACACACACACACACACACAAACGCGCGCGCGCGCGTGATCGCTGCAAGCGTACACGTCATAAATTCTTTCATGCACGAGTCGGGATTCCGCTTTTATAACTAATATATCTGGGATTTTCATATTTGTAGAGAATAATTTCCTGCTCCTCTTTCCGCAATAGCCATTAGTTTTTAGGTACAACACCGATACGTTTATTTATTTATTTATTTATTTATTTATTTATTTATTTATTTATTTATTTATTTACTCATTTATTTATTTAGTACATAAAAGCAGCGGCAGCAGCAAATAAAAGCAAAATTAACAAGTGTATTGCTTGCACATCCTTTTTCTGGTGACAATATTCGGTATCAATCGTCTTTTTATGTCATATTTTTATTTGTCATCAGTGTGCATAGCGCAATGGCAAAGACTGAGTGATGGTGCAAAACTTTTTTCTTGATATTAGGTAATGTTCGAAGAAAAATCCTGACAGGGCGCATTTTCGCAGATATCTTTGCCTGCTTCGTTGTTTTTGAGAATACAGTAACAGTACAATACAGTGACTTTATAAAGCAGCCATGAAACACTGAAGAGAACAGGTTTCTCATTCCAGCTTGTTTCCGTATCAAGCTAGCCGATATGTTTCTGCTGATGGTCGCAACCGCTGACGCGAGGCGGCAATGCCGCGCTCCAAAGACTGCCTGAATCGAGATAAGAGAGGCATATAAAACAGTCCGAATCGGACCTCGGACACACAAGCCCACGGGCCATATCGAAGCCACAAAGAGACAAGCAGCTTAGTTGCGGCACTGTTAGCGAAGAGCAGACTGCAAGTGAGTACTTGTTCTTGTTCTTGTTTGCCTTCAACTATGGCTCACACCCACTGCGGGGGATTGGCCAAGAAGTGAGTGGTTTTATAACATGTTAGAATACTTTAGAAAGGAGGTTACAGAATAGAAACTTTACAAGTTTGATAGAAAATTTTGGCGCTCGATCAAATATGAATATATATAGTAATAATGAAATAAAAAAAAAATCAATGGCCGAATCTTTAAAAATATATCCATGTCTCGACACACAAGGATAATAATATAGATTATCTAGTTAACCGATTGGTTTCATTGAGGTAATCCCGCACAGCCACGCAAACCTTCGCATTGGAGAACCCAGAAATAGAGGCTCCAAAAGACAAAATCACAGGCACAGATAAATTCAATCCTATAGCACGTAAAGGTGTTTCCAAAAGGATTTTTCGTGCTGTAGTATATCGCCTGCAGGTCAGAAAGAAATGATCAATAGTTTCTAGCTCACCACAGAAAGCGCACAGTGGAGAAGGTGCCTGAGCAGACCTGTGTTGATAGAAATTTAGTTTCGGTACACGACAGCGCAGTCTCGTAATTGACACTTCCAGTTTACGGGTTTGACAAAATGACCGCCGCCAAGGATATAATAAGTGCCGATATTCTGTGGAACTTGTCAGTGCTGTGTCTGCAAAGGCTTCCATAATGCTACGCCTGCGAAATCGCGCAGCCGTCACATAAGCGGATGTTGGAAAATAAGGTAAAATCGGTCCACTGATCGACGACTTCGCTAAAGAATCGGCAATTTCATTTAGGAACAACCCTTTGTGTCCAGGAACCCAAACTAAGCGAACTTTTCTCAGATGCGCGGGTACCAGTGCACGAAACGCCTTTATTACGTAGGATTCAGCCCCAGCAGAAAGTGCAGCACAGAGAGATAGAGAATCTGTAATTATAACGGCAGATTTAATTGCCGAGTTTAACTTGCGCAATGCGAGCACAACTGCCAGAAATTCAGCCACAAAAAACGGGTATGAAATCGGGTAGTCGAAGGGAATACGACCAATCCAAATTCGGGCTAAATATACCGACACCTGACTTTTCGTCACACTGTGATGCATCTGTAGCAATAATAACGCTAGTTCTAATGCTCTGCAGGTGTTCTTGTAGTAAACCGTCTAAAGTATGATGGGGGAGTAATTTTGCATTATTAGGAAAAATATCATCAAATTGAATATCAATAGGGTCCGAATTATCACGAGTCGGGGTTATATCGCAGATACGTACATTCAAAGGGTCCAGTAAACGTTGTACAAATATAATTTGTGGTGTGTGAAACCGCGGCCATCTATCCCCAAAAAATAATTCCGGATTGGAAATAAAAGCTGTTTCTGATTGTCGTAGTGGTGACTCGTAAATTCTTAAGAATGTCTGAACAGTCAGAAGGCGAAAGCGGCATGGAAGGGAAGGAACCCTCGATTCTAAATACAAAACATGGTTAGAAGCCGTTTTAGGGAGGCCGAGGCATAAGCGTAGCGCCTCTCTTTCCAAAAGAATTAGCGGCCGTATCTTGTAAGCTGGAGCACCAGAGAATAGTACGCAACCAAATTCCAAAATAGGGCGAACGTACATGCGATAAATCATTATTAGTGTGTCTCTTCTCATACCTGTGCGGTAGTTGCTAAGCCTACGCAACATGCCAACAGCACGCGCACCTTTTCCAGCAGTATATTCGATGTGGGGTCGCCAGTTAAGGAATGGATCATAAATTACCCCAAGGTACTTAATAGACTCCACCTGTTGTATGTCCTCATAATGATAACTCAGTGAGATGTGCACAGGGAATTGCAGTGGAAAAACAAGAAGGGCACATTTACTCGGATTAAGCAGAAAGTGATTGTGATCGAGCCAGTTCTCCAGGGTATTAAGGTAATTCTGCATCCGTTCATATAATGTCTGGATATTATCTGCCATTGCAAAGAAAGCGATATCGTCAGCATACACATACGTTGTTATTTCCTCGTGTCGTGGAATGGTGCTCATTAGTATATTAAATAGCACCGGGGAAAGCACTGAGCCTTGCGGTACTCCTCTCGTTTGTGTGTGAGTATTCGATGAAAAGCCGCGTTTGAAACAATAAAATTTTCTGTCCATAAGGAATTTCCTAATCCACGCTACTATGTATGCCGGAAAATTGAGATATTCCAATCGATCTAATAAAATACCATGTTCTACAGTATCATATGCTTTAGCGATGTCTAAAGTAACTAAAGCCGCATATTGATTACGTAGTCTTGCTAAGTGTATACGACTTTCTAAATCAACATGAGCATTCCAAATTGAACAACCAGCCCTGAATCCAATTTGACAGGGGCTTAGAATGGATCTCTCGTCAATAAAACCATTGATTCGAGTATGGATAATTCTCTCAATCAATTTCACTAGATTTGATGTCAAGGCGATTGGCCTTATGTTATCCAAAATATACCCTCCATCTTGTTTCTTAAGCAACAATATAATTTTAGCAACTTTCCATTCTAACGGTATCCATGCGTTCTTTAAGGAATAATTCACAAGTTCTAAAAGAACGTTAGGCGATTCCTGAAGTAACACTTTTAACATTGAGTTCGTAATTCCATCTGGTCCATGAGCTGTGTTCGGTAAACATAGTACATTCTGACTCAATTCATATAAAGAAATTTCCGGAAATTCAAGCGAAGATACCGACATGTCGCGGATAGCCGACAGATTAGTAGTAAATCGACGTTCTAAACCTTTGGCTATCTCTTCCAGTGAGGTGTTCATTTCTTGCGGAGTCAAGATACATGATTCTAATGTTAAAGGCGTTGGTAGTACTTTTCTTGTCCGAAGATATGCGAACAAAGCACGCTTATTTTTTTATTTGGAAAGGTAATCGTAATGTCTACTGTCATATTCTTCTTTCGCGCGGTTAACAGTGCGCTTAAATACGCCAGCAAGAAACTGATAGTCTTTCCAATTTGTTGGGCATTGATTATGGAGCAGCTTTTTCCAGGCAGCTTTTCGCCTTCTGTAATCACGCGTACATTCATCATTCCACCAACGAGAAGAGGATCGTTTACTCGATGGGATAACGAACTCTGATTTCTTCCGAGATCCGTCTAGTATTGAGCCAATCTTAGACACAATTTCCTGACTACTGGCATTATGAAGTTTTGAAAGGGCCGAACGCAGACAGCTTTGAAATTTCTTATGATTGACATATATGCGTTCTGGCTGATCTAAAGTTATTATTGGACAAGTAATATCAAAAACTACAGGAAGGTGATCACTGTTAGTGGCAGAATCAACCACGGACCATGACAAAACATTAATTGCATTTGTGCAAAACGTTAAATCTAACACTGAGCGAGCCTGACCTCGAACAAAAGTTACCTGCCCTTTATTCATACACGAGAGATTTTTGTCAATAGTCCACTCCCACAGTCGCCTCCCACATAAATCTGTTCTTAGCCCCCAAGACAAATGATGTGAATTAAAGTCTCCTGTGAGTACAATTTCCTTTCTACAGGCTGTCAAAACGCTGTCAAGGTGGCGCGTACTTTGCACACCGGTGGGGAAATAGCAGTTTATGATCGAAAAAGGGTGGTAACCTGGAAGACACAAATCTAATGCTATAATTTCACATTCAGAGTCCAACATTCTGAAAGAAATTTTCGCCCTATGACATATTTTACTTGATACAAGAATCATTAAACCACCACCACGTGTTTGGCGATCTAATCGAAAAGAACGAAACCCTTGAAGATAGAAATTTTTATCCGGTGTAAGCCAAGTTTCTTGGAGAATTACAATATCAGGATTAATTTGGGTACAAAGGTAATTTAAGTCGGTTGAGGCTGAGAATATAGATCGGCAGTTCCACTGAAGTACCCTCAACTGGCCAATGGTGTTGGGTGCACCGCAGAGGCACTTGCCCCTTCCTTGCTGTTATCTTTGCTCGTATGCGACGATTCACTCTTTTTAGTTTTTGACTTTAGAGCGGCAGAAATAGGAGATCTGGTACGTTTATGAGCTCGAACTTCAATTTCCATATCTGTGGCATCACTTGTGCTTGGCTGAGGCGTGTAACAGTCTGATTGCACTTGTGATACAGACTGCTTAGCCTTATCTACAGGTGTAGAAAGTTTGTCCAGCACTAGGCTATGTAGTTCAGTGGTGTCAATGGTGATAGTTGATTGAGGTGCTGGAGGAACCTGGCTTCCTTGCGTCATCTGATTTGAAATGATTTGGGTCAAACATTCAGATAGGTTGGATATTAGCTTATCCATAGCCTTAGTCATTGCCTTCTCCACAGCAGACTCAATTGCCTGTGATAGGTTGGAATCTAGGCTTGAAATGTGGCGTGCTGCAACACCAGAATATCCGAAGGCCCTGTCTTTAACCATGTCAATAGCTTCCCTTCGCGAACAGCGGCGGCGGTCAATGATTTCTAGCACGCGTACTTCCTGAACACGAGCAGAGCAGTCGGAGTAGTCGGCAGAGTGACTCCCGCCACAGAGACAACACTTTTCTGATGTTGCGGAGCATTCGCTTGAAGAATGGCTCTCTCCGCAGGCGCGGCAACGAATGTTTGATTTGCATCCTCCTGCACTGTGGCCGAACCTCCAGCAGTTTTTGCATTGAATTGGACGAGAAGCGAGGGGCTCTACGCGAAAGATGAGAGGCCATAGCTTTATTTCTGACGGGCATGTTGTGCCCACAAATGTCGCAATGACAGATTCAGTAGGGATCCTCTCGTTGTTAACAACGCGACTGCATCGGTACACGGAAATGACGCCTGCTCCAGAAAGCCTGTCTAGGGTCTCAGCTGGACTTAACTTGGAGTCGACGCCCCGTACGAGGCCCTTGGTACACGCAAGGTGAGGCGGAATGAAAGCACTCACCGGGGTTGAAGCAAACGAGGTACACTTAAGCAGATCCTGCACACAGGTCTGGTCCGGTGACCTACACACTATGCCTCCTCGTCCGAATTGACGCACATCGGTGATGGTCTGGAAATGGTTTGACGTGGCTTTAAGTTCCTTCTGGACAGCCTGGGGATTAGTGAGCCTGATGAAGCCTCCGTTTGTAGGCACCAGTGCAACAGGAATGCTGCTGACACCACTGCGGAAAAATGAATCTAGCGGTAATTCATTAGACGGTAGTGACGCTGACCAGGCGGATCGCGCCTGACCAGGTGAACTTGTCGACATCGGCACCGAAGAATGAGGTAAATTCAAAAGCAGATAAGCGACTAGAGACCAAAAGAAATAAAACCACTCAATACTCAGCCAACACCGCCACAGCAGCTACTTGCGCGTACGCTGTTCCACGCTCGCAGGCCGCCCAAAGCTCGACACTGCAAGTTCTTCTTCGCTTCAAGCCTTGGACTTCAAGCCAATCTTCCCCAGGCCGATTCATCGTTCGAACATCATTTTCATCAATCGTAGCGTCGCTTAATTCCCTGCGGTGCCGCGTGCCTAAAAGAATCTAGTTGTTTTAATTAATCGTCAGTGACCTGCGCCGCGAATGCGCGTTTAAACGTGTAAAATGTTCCTTCTCGACTCAAACTGTTTGTAATGCAGTTTACGCATTCTCGTTATTTATGCAAGGATGATTACAGAAGCATACTTTGTGTATTGAGGTATGTGGACCAGGAGGGACGAAGACGAAGGAGCCGCCGCAGTGGTTTACGGTGCTGGGCTGCTGACCCGAAAGTCGTGGGTTCGATCCCAGCCGTGGCGGTCGCATTTCGGTGGAGGCGAAATGCTATGTACTTATATTTAGGTGAACGTTAAAGACCACAAGATGGTCAAAATTTTCGAAGCCCTCCACTATACGGCGTCCCTCACAATCATATCATGGTTTTGGCACGTAAAGGCCCATATATTATTCTTACCGAGGAGGGAGCGAGCGCATCCCCCCTTGCGCCCCTCCTGTCATACATATTTTGTCGTCTTAATGGTGACTACTGCCGGCATAGCTTTCAGCATCCATTGCAGCGGAAAGTGAACATTTGAATAGGCTATGTTGCGAGACGATTTTAGGCGGTGATTGGTGGTCACTTTTGCTCGAGTGAACACCAATAAATTTTTCTGGACCGTGCCGTCATTTGAACCTTTCAAACGAAAATTGTTGGTGTACTGCATGTTTCGGAGGGTATAATGAAATGCGCTTTTTTCTTCTCTTTTTTTTTCCTCCTCTACACAGAGATGTCTTCTGGCAACCACTCATTCCAGCAGACGGTGACTCGCGTAGATGGGGTAAGTCTTTTGTCGCTTAATTTAATGTTTCGCTCCGTAGACTGTCGATAGATATCAACTTTTCAAAAAAAAAAAAAGAAAAAAAAAACAATTACGGGCCTGTAGCTTCGCCGAGAACTCGCGTCCACACGCTTCGGCGTCAGGAAAAAAGTAAAAATAAAAGCAGGCCGTTGAATGCAGCACTTCTTTCGTTACCTTGTCTTGTGTGTCTTGCGCTGCTACTCGTTTTCTGAACAAACAATTCCGACAGGCGCCTGTGCGCGTGAGTGTGTTGACATATGGCTAGAAAGCGCAAACTATCGCGTGAAATCGGAGCAGCATACAAGCGCGAGTGGCCGTGTACGTATACAGGGTCTTTCAGCTAACACGTGCCAAGCTTTAAAAAGTCCACTTGTGCGTATAGAGAATGAAACCTACTTATGGCATTTTTCGCCGACCTCTTGGGTAACTCAGAGTATCTTGTGTAATAACCATAATTAATTGTTTAACTATTTATAGCGTTATTCTAAACGCCAGATTTTCAGAAATTAAGTTGTGAAGCATATTTACAAATATCAAAGAAACTTTTTTCCTTGACGACAGCTGTTGGTGTTTTAATTTTTCCGGGCTGCCATGCAACTGCGTGAGATTTTAATATAGCACCACGTGACTGGTCCTCTTGCGTGCAGTGATACTACTGCCATCGAACATGTGCTACGGACAAGTGATCGATGCTTCACGCAGACAGAGGGCATGAACAGGCCTTCAGCGACAGAGGTGGAGGAAATGAAATCAGAGGAGTAGCGTTTTCCATTTTCCCGGGAGAGTCAGGAGGGAGGCACGCAAACTAATACGGGCACAAACAGTACTATCGAACGACCGACAGCGGTGTGTGTTCCCGTCCTAATGATGTAGCAACCAACCGATTCGGTGCACTCCTGCACGAAAACTCATTCAGTCATTGTTGGGATCAAAGTTTCGCAAGGTTAACACCAGTGGTGCGCTACATGTTCCGTATATAATGTATAACCTCCAGTGATCAAAGCTGCCTAAGGTTTTTCTACCCATTTGGGGTAGGGCAAGCCAACCAACCCCCCCCCCCCCCAACCTCCCCCTGTAACTGACGCTTAAGTTTGTTCCATTCTCATAACGCACATGTGAAGTTAAGTTATTGAAACAGGCGGTGTATACATTTCCCCGACATTTACTTGATGTGTGCCAAGTATTTCAAGGCGGTGAAGGCGGCTGCACAAAGCCTGTGATATGGCCCATTTTTCAAGTATAACGACGAGCTGTTGCCCTCAGTATTGTAAGCAGCTGTCGCCATCGTTAGGCGTAGAAGGGACCTTCCAGCAAAACGTGATATGCGTGTTTGTCCGCCGCACCACACGAACAAAAAACGTTCTAAAAATAGTTTGTGGGCGGCTCCAACACTGAAGCGGCGAAACAAGGTCTCTGCACTCGCAGGGAGTTTTCATATTATTTTCCTAAAGTCATGAGGTAACAGTTAACCAGTCAGTGCTACTTGAAACCCAAAATCCAAAATTCTTGCTTCTAGTTCCTGCTGCATGCGCAAGCTGCGCAATATTTATGCTGATCTTACTGTGCACAGGTTATTAATATTGTGAGCGCTGACTATATAGTTCATCTTCATCTGTACAGAAACCATTGTAATCATCATCTTCGTCTGTCACGCGGGCTGCGCCGCTTTGGACATAGAAATATAGCCTTTCGAATACTGAACTGGGCGTCGTCTCATAAGTGGTGGAGAGTGCTGTGGTTCCCACGTCCTCTTGCTCTACCGGTCACCCCTGGAGCTCCGGTCTGGTCGACGGTTGTGCTCGCAAACGACAGTGATGGCACAAAACAGCGCCTCCGCTGCCGCAACCGCTTCTGCTCAGCCAGTTGGGCCTAACTACACAGTGAGTACGTCGCAACGAGACCCTCCGGTATTTTCCGGCCTTCGCGGTGAAGACGTCGAGGAGTGGCTCGATAATTATGACAGAACCAGTGTTTGTAATTATTGAGACGAGGCCCACAAACTACGCTACGTTCCTTTTTACCTCAGGGAAGTAGCTAAAACCTGGTTCTACAACCATGAAAGTGACTTTCCTGATTGGGCAGCCTTCACGGCACAACTCCGTCAGATATTTGGTACATCTGCAGGACGCTCTGAGGTAGCGAAGCAGAAGCTCGCAACCCGCATCCAAGGGCCCGACGAATCATATACGTCGTATATCGAAGACGTTCTGGCTCTCTGTCGCCGTGCCCAAAGTGACATGACGGAGGCCGATCGCATCCGTCACATACTAAAAGGCGTGAACTCTGTGGCCTTCAATGCCCTCGTCATTCAGAGCCCAAATACAGTTCAGGACATAATCACCACATGCCAACGCCTGGACGTGCTCTATTCCATGCGCCTTCCACACGCCTCCTCTGACGCTCGTTTTGCTGGAGAACATGAATTGCGAGCCCTGATCCGCACCATTGTCAGAGAGGAACTTCACGGCCTTGTTCCGGGCAACACAACCACTTCGCCTGTCCGCTCTCCTCCTCCCAACCTGCGTGAAATTATCAAGGACGAACTGGCATCGATGACAAGCGTCGCACGTGCCCCGTCTCCTGTACCCTTCCGCATGCCTTCGTACGCAGAAGTTGCATCACGGGCCCCTGCACCAATCTCATCTGCGCCTGCGGACGTTGGGTGCGACCATTTGGCGTCGATGGCAGCACAGGCACCAGTGCAGTCACACTACTCTACCTGGCGTCCTTCGCGCCCTGTCTGTTTCTACTGTGGCATACGGGGCCATATATCCCGTTTCTGCCGCCGCCGTCAGCAGGATGAACGACGTGGCTATTCTGCTTATGAAAGAGACTTTGCCCCAAGATCTGATGCCTACGCTCCAGCACCGTATCCATCCTCCTCACGTCGGTCGCCCTCACCTCCACTGTCCCAAGCCATGCCTCGTCCTTCTCGTTCACCTCGCCGCCGTTCTCCGTCACCATTTCGGCGTACGACATCACCCTTGCGTCCTGCTCCGATCTCTCTGGACAGCCACTCGGAAAACTAGAAGCTGCAGTTTTTGGAGGGGAAACTGCTCGTTGTCGGAACGTCACAACTCCTCCGTCTCGCCCAGCAAATTTACTGCCTGTTTGTGTGGAAGGTGTTTGTGTTGACGCCCTTGTAGACACTGGAGCCGCAATTTCAGTCATTAACCGCGAATTGTGTTTTCGTCTACGGAAAGTGCAAACTCCTTATGTCGGACCCCTGTTATGCGGCGCTAATGACAATCCGATTTGCCCGACCGGACAGTGTACTGCGCGCGTTCTCATCGACGGAGTCCGCCATCATGTACAGCTGGCTGTGCTTTCTTCATGCGCTCATCAGATAATCTTAGGCTGGGACTTCTTATCGGCTTCGTCGGCTGTCATTTCGTGCGGTCAACCTCTCATTCGTATTACGGACACTGAGCTTTCTTCTGCTGCCGATTTTTCACCGCCCAACCTTGTCACAGCTGCGGATTTTCTTCTGCCTTCAGGGCAAGAACGTGTACTCACGATCAGGTCACGAGACATTATAGATGGCGACGCGGTGGTTACACCTTGCCAGCGCTGTATTTCTCGAGGCATCGCCATCGCATCTTGTCTAGTGCGGTTCACACGTGGTTATGCAAGCATCACCGCCTACAACACGACGCCAGAAGCCCTACTGCTGCCAGAGGGGACTACTGTTGCCAGCATTACCGAAGACGCACCGGTATGTGTCGTTACTGTTTCAACTGACTCGTCATTTCCACAGTGTACGCCCGCGGAAGGTTCATCGCGTGCTCTAAAGGCCACTTTGAGTACAGATCTCAATCCGACCCAGACTGATGCCTTGCTGACCATATTAATGAAACACAACGCTTGCTTTGACGTTTGTTCCGATGGCCTGGGTCAAACAACAGTGGCCGCTCATCGCATCGACACAGACGGATCTCGTGTCATTCGTCGCCGCCCTTACCGTGTATCAGCTTCTGAACGCAAAGTTATAGAAGAACAAGTCAACGATATGCTCGCACGCAACATTATCAGGCCTTCGGCAAGCCCGTGGTCTTCTCCTGTTGTGCTCGTTAAAAAAAAGGATGGCTCGGTGCGATTTTGCGTTGATTATAGAGCGCTGAACAATATTACTCGTAAGGACGTCTATCCTATGCCTCGGATCGACGACGCTCTTGATACTTTACAAGGTGCCGAGTACTTTTCGAGCCTCGACTTGCGCTCTGGTTATTGGCAGATCCCGATGCACGAGTCCGATGAAGAGAAGACTGCATTTGCCACACCTGATGGACTCTTTGAATTCAACGTAATGCCTTTTGGCCTCTGCAATGCCCCAGCCACATTCGAACGAATGATAGATACGGTACTGCGTGGATTAAAATGGAAGACCTGCCTTTGCTACCTGGACGACATCGTCATCTTTTCGTCCAGCTTCTCACAGCACCTGGAACGGCTAGACGAAGTTCTGACCTGTCTAGCTAAGGCCGGTCTCCAGCTAAACACTAAGAAGTGTCGGTTTGCCAGCCGCAGCATCAAGGTATTAGGTCACGTTGTCAGCAGACATGGCATTGAGCCCGATCCCGACAAGGTTGCTGCAGTACTGCACTTTCCTACACCAACCACACCTAAAGACCTTCGCAGCTTCCTCGGCTTAGCGTCGTACTTCCGCCGCTTTGTGCGTGATTTCGCCACTATTGCAGCTCCTTTGCACAAGCTTTTGACCGCGAGCGCAACTTTTGTCTGGTCGGATGAATGCGCAGCCGCTTTTCACACTCTCAAGCGATGCCTCACATCGCGGCCAGTGCTTCGGCATTTCGACCCTGCAGCGTCCACTGTCCTACACACTGACGCAAGTGGACATGGCATCGGTGCCGTCCTGCTGCAGCGGAACCACGCTTCCGAAGAACAAGTCGTGGCCTACGCGAGCCGCACTCTTTCTCCTGCTGAGCGAAATTACAGCATCACCGAACAAGAATGCCTCGCCGTCGTGTGGTCCGTACAAAAGTTTCGCCCTTATTTATACGGCCGGCATTTCACAATCGTCACTGACCATCATGCTCTGTGTTGGTTATCGTCTCTCAAGAATTTGTCGGGACGCCTTGGCCGTTGGGTACTGCGTTTGCAAGAGTATGACTACAGTGTCACATATAGATCGGGTCGGCAACACCAAGATGCTGACGCTTTGTCGCGGTGCCCGCTCTCGCCAAGCGCCCAAGTGTCGCCTTCAATCTGTTCATCACCGACCAGCCAAGTGACCAAGCAGACGGCCGGTAGTCCGAAAGAGTCCGTGGCCTCAGTGGACATTCTTTCATCCACAGATCTCACCTCGCTCCAACATGCAGATCCATACTGCCGCACAATCATCGATCGGCTTACTGGCTTATCCCGTGCCCCCAACAGCCGCTTAAGACGACAGCTTGAACGTTTTAAACTTCGAGATGGAACGTTATGTAGGCACATTTACCACCCTCTCGGTAACCAATGGGTTCCAGTCGTCCCTCGTTCACTTCGTCTCCAGGTTTTACAAGCCCTGCACGACGACCCGACAGCTGGCCACTTGGGTTTTCACAAGACTTACGAGCGCATCAAAACTCGGTGCTTTTGGCCTGGCCTCTCAACAAGTGTGGCGAAGTACGTCGGTTCCTGCGCGTCATGCCAACACCGAAAACGTACCACATCTCTTCCCGCAGGCCCTTTACAACCTCTGCCGTGCCCGTCCGCTCCCTTTGAATTCGTGGGCATCGACTTATACGGACCCCTCCCGCTTACGCCAGCCGGACACCGCTGGATTGTTACTGCCGTGGACCACCTAACTCGCCTACGCGGAGACGGCAGCTCTTCCCTCTGGTGCTACCTCGGAAGTAGCCGATTTTGTCCTGCGCGCCATTATTTTGCGCCACGGTGCACCTCGTGTTCTCCTTAGTGACCGTGGCAAGACATTTCTTTCCCATGTTCTTGCTGAAGTCCTCCAGTCCTCTAACACCGTACATAAGACCACATCAGCATATCATCCGCAAACAAATGGTCTTACAGAGCGTTTTCACCGAACTTTGTCCGACATGATATCCATGTATGTTCAGCCAGATCACAAAAACTGGGACACTGTACTCCCCTTTCGTCACGTTTGCATATAATACTGCCATACAACGCACGACGAATTACAGCCCGTTTTTCCTCGTGTTTGGCCGTGAACCGACTTTTGTTCTGGACACCACATTTTTATCCACGCCCTCTGTTCCATCTTCGTCCCTTCCAGAAGAGTTCGCTGCTCGCGTCGCCCGCTGCCGTGAAATTGCCCGCGCCAACACTGCTACCATTCAGGACAAGAGGAAAGTCCGTTTGGACGCGAAACGTCGAGTTGTTTCGTTCCGTCCAGGCGACGAAGTCCTCCTGTGGACACCTGTTCGTACCCCTGGGCTCTGTGAAAAATTTCTTCATAGATATCTCGGTCCATACACCGTGCTGGAAAGGACATCTGCCGTGAACTATCGCGTCGCTCCAGCCAGCGCGGCTACTGATCGTCGTCGCCGCAGCACCGAGATCGCTCATGTCTCTCGCCTGAAACCATATATTCGGCGTTCCTACCCTTAACCTGCTGCCCGCTTTCGCGAAGGGGGAAAATAGTGTGAGCGCTGACTATATAGTTCATCTTCATCTGTACAGAAACCATTGTAATCATCATCTTCGTCTGTCACGCGGGCTGCGCCGCTTTGGACATAGAAATATAGCCTTTCGAATACTGAACTGGGCGTCGTCTCATAATATTATTATTAATTAAATTAATAACAATTATTACTTGACCAACGATATGCGAACGTAATGATGTGCATAATATACCTTATCGTCTCGTTTGGTTACGTGCTGCGATTTCGCACTCACTGAGGTAAAATGCCGCATTTCCCGCTTTTCATTGAAAAAGACATTGAATCATCAACGCGACAATTTTTTTCAGTATTATTGCATCGTAAAAACCGCTATGATTGATACTTTCACTGCGAGCATATAGTGGGCTTCTCGGCGCTACCGAACGGGTCACAGCATGGAAATTAGTCGTCGTGCTGCTATGGTTGAGCATAGGCGTGCGCAGAGGGGAAGGGGGGGAGGGGGCAAGCCCCCCCCCCCCCCCCTAATTTCCTAAGAAGAGGTGGGCGCAAAGTCTGCCCCATACATTGATTTACTAGGGGGGGGGGGGCGCCGCGATGAACCTTCGCCCCCTCCCCCCCTTGCGAAGGGGAACCCTGCGGACGCCTATGTTTTTGAGCCAGTTGAGCACGGCCAAAAACGCCTGTTTCCATATTCTAAATAATGCGAATCAAATATTGTATTTTCTTTAAGCCGATCGTCTCAAGCTTATCTGTCTGTTTTGTGTTAACAGGGCGTGGTGACCACCACCACCACTAGGACTCAGCGCATCGTGCAGGTGTCCGAGACATCGTCGGGTTACCCGAGCGACATCTTCGAGACGGGCCAAGTGAAAAGGACCGTGGTGACGCGCACGATCAAAAAGAACGCGGACGGCACTGAGGAGGTGATCGAGGACATTGTCTCCGACGACGGCGGCCCTCAAGTTCACGAAAAGTCTAAGAAAGGTATCTTCGGTTTCCTGAGCGGCAAGAAGGACAAGAGCAGGACAACTGTCGAAGAGACTCCAAAAGATCGACAGGCGGTGGTCAAGCCCATCGGCGAACGGAAGGCACCAGCCAAGCCCCTCAGTGATAAGGAATTCCGCCAAGACTGCCTTAAGTGGCATAATCATTACAGGGCCATCCATGGTGTCTCGCCGCTCAAACACAGTGATGAGGTAAGGCTACCCACCGCGGAGACCGTGAGCCTTGCATGGCCCTGAAATGTTATGCCGTATATGCGTGCCCAGAGGCGTTGGGGGGAAGACGTGGAAGAAAGGGGGGGGGGGGGGGGGCTTCCGTGCACGCGCCTATGAGTGCGCGTAATCGCAAGATTCGGAAGCTCGTTCAAGCGATCAACATCACGTAGCGTCCCTTCCCGCTGCCGGCGTTGTCATAACTCAAATGTTGTGACAGCGAGTATTCGTGTTCGTATAGCGTAAGGTATGTTCATGCTTGCCTTTTCGGGCGTGACACATCGGTGCTTGTTAACATATGTGCTTGTTAACTTAATTAAAAATTGGTGAACGTTTGCTGCAATCTGTACGGCGGATAAAAACTACGAATGTTCGTGCCATTGTGCATACCCTGATATGGCGCTGAAAAATGCTGCACATCTTTCGAGAGGAACAATGTCTGTTTCTTGTTTTGTTTTTTTCTAGTCGATAGCTGCAATAACAGGTCATTTTGTCGTCGTTGCAATTTGCATACACCTGCGGCGGTCGCATTGCGATGGAGGCTAAATGCTACAGCACCGTGTACCCCGCGATGAACACCAGATCTATGGTTAAAATGTCCGTAGCCCTCCACTACGGCGTGCCTCATAATCATACTATGCTTTTGTCATTTAAAAAGTCGGACGTTATTATTATTAACTTGCATATACATGCATGCATCGGTAGGCAAATAAAATGAGTAATGTTTCAGATTTTCGCAAAACAGACGCCGAATGCCGCGCTGCTCTCCATCCGGGATTCGTGCGATCGGATTCCGAAACCATTGCGTCTGCTGCGTTGTTCGGTTGCTTGCATGCTGCTTGTCCAGCATCAACGTCTTCACAGCAACACTGCAAAAAGCAATATAGGTACAGTGCTGCAATCCTGCTTGGTTTGTTGCGGTCATTTCATTATATCGCGGGAATCACGTCGTTTCCGAAAAGAGAGAAATTCTTTCTCTCTCTTTCGTTGATCTTCTCTCTTTTTTCTCTTTCTGCATTTCTTTCTCTATTTATCTGTTTCATCCTTCTATTCTTCGTCCTATTTCTCATGCTTTACTCTCTCCCCTCCTCCTCACCATCACATATCTCCTCCTTACGGTCATTTCTCTTCCCCATCCCCTTGCTACACTATACTATACAAGGCTATGCTATGCTCTGCTAGCGTGCCTGGATAGCCGAATGGTTAGGACGCTCGCCTTCGGAGCGAGGGTACGCGGGTGCGAATCGCTCCTCGTGAATTTTTTTTCATCAAGAGTTTCTCTCTTCATTTTCGACCAGCTTACAGCGCAATAAAAAGACGAGGACGCAGACAAGGATGTGACAAAGAGTTTCTCTCTTTCTCTATATCTTTCTTCCTTTCTGCGTCTTGTTTCTTTCTCTTTTTTTTTTTCTCTCTCTCTCTCTCTGTACTCGTTCTCTCACCCATCTGGGTTATAACAGGCAACGCCGGAGAAACCGGCGCACGTGTTCTGGGAGCGAGGAAGAAGAGAACGTAGAGAGCGCGTGCCGGTTCATGGTTATGATAGTTTTGGGTCACGACAGACATTTTACGCCGAGCTAGAACAGCTTCGCTGTGAGAAATATGATCATTTTGCGTTTCAGTGTGAACCACAAATAAGCACAAACAAGCGTGATGTATGGGGCTGACTTTGCGCCCCCCCCTGCCTCCCTCCTCCCCCCCCCCCCCTTTTCGCACGCCTATGCCCCCCGCCGGCATCATACCAAATTTCTCTCTAGAACGGTATTGTTGGATTACACTGCTGGAATGGACCGTGCATGAATTAACTTTCAAATTATGATCACAAGAACGACAGACTTTTTGTGAACCTCCTCCAATGCACAATGCACCCTCCTTCCTCCTTGGCGAAGCCGTCTAGATCGCCACCCCCAAGTGGCCACCCCCGGGCAAACGGGAAATCTATGCCTCCGAGACCCGCACCGTGATTAGCGCATATGCGAGTGACAGTTCGTGTTTTGGCGGTATCAAATATTCGATTATTAGGAAAAGCGTACCGTGATTTTACTATAACATAGGAACGTTCTTCAGTATGTTTTTCTTGTCTTTCTTCACATTGTCGGTAAACCTCTGTATGTTTGTTCGTGCGTGTGATATATATATATATATATATATATATATAATATACATATATGCGCGCGCGCGTCTTTGTGTGTGTGTGTGTGTTTGTGTGTGTGTTACAGTTGTCACTAACCCGATTTAACGAAGTTTTCCCGGAAAAAATTCAGTGAAAAAGCGGTGATTTCCTCCTAATTTTGATCGAGACGAGTTTTTCTTCGAGCGTGCGCTCTAACGCTATCACTTTAAAACATCTAGTCGCCCTAGTCATGGCCCTAGCTTTAATGTGACGAGGATGCACGCAGCGCCCATGCACGGAACAACGGATTACGTACCGGATGGTGATAGATGCGGCGGTGGTTGCTTTTGTTATTTCATGGTTTATGCGACAGATAGCACTGATCGCTTTCTCGCATCTTTCTCGCTCGGCCTGCTCGCACTATCACTGCATTTATTCTCCTCGTCATCGCATATCGGTAGTCTGTCATAGCTTATTGATCTTATTAACATTAAATATGTCGCCGCGTTATTAATGGTTCCAATTTCGCGGTGCTTGGGGAACATTGAGTGCATCAAATTGCTCATTTCGACGGCGGCTTACAATATTCCGTTATAATTAGTGCGCTCCTCCCCTTCTCACCCGACACCTGGAGTAGTAAGCCAGGCGTTAAACCAGGCTAACATCTCCGGGAATTTCATTAAAGCTTATCTATCGATCCGATGCGAAACGAAAACCGAAACTGTGTTGCCTTTTCAGTATCATAGCCATTGTCATCATAAGACGGCCATGACGTCATAAGAGGAGCGAGCATGGAGCGAGTTCAAGCATCAACAGCATACTGCTCTCAGTATGATTACGAATGCACTTTCAAACGAGTTGTTTTACTTGTCCAGCTAGCAGCAACAAGTCGCGTCATGCGTTTTCAGCGTTCCGGACTTCAGTACGACTGCGCAACGATCCAGTTTGCGATGTCCTGTGATAGGAAAAGAGTGGGGAAGAGAAATTTGTCTAGTGTAGTAACTGCCTGGGGCGTAGCGAAAAAATTTTTTCAGGGGGTGAATCTGACCACTGTTTATGTATGTTCGTGCGTGTGTTTTTTGTGTGCGCGCAGGAAAATTTCGAGGGGGGTGGGGGAGGGAATTCTCTTTGTCGAGCGGCATATCTTGGCTCTTCCCCTTGCGTGCGACGCTTGGCAGCAGCCTCTTCGGCTCAACGTCTCCGAGCATATTCCAGCTTCTTTATACGCGGCTTCTTCTTCTGGAGTTCGAGCTCTACCCATGGCGAAGCAAAGGCGCAGCACATGCTCTCGACATGACAACTGCCGGTGTAGCGCCATTTAGCGCGGCGGAACCAGGCGGAACAGGGGCGTAGCCAGAAATTTTTTTCGGGGGGGGGTTCAACCATACTTTATGTATGTTCGTGCGTGCGTTTGTATGTGTGCGTGCCTATATACGCAAGCAAAACTGAAAAATTTCGGGGGGGGGGGGGGTTGAACCCCCCCCCCCCCCTTGGCTACGCCCCTGAGGCGGAACGGTCGTGCGCAGTGACTAGGCAGGTGGGCGGACCTTGGCGAAGGTCGCGGGCGATGCGCAGTTGGCCTGGTTGCCATGGCGATGCTAGGTGACGTCATAGCTAGGCGAGGTTTTCGATCAACGAGCATGGTTTTAGGGATAGCTTCGCCGCTGAAAATTAGTGCAGCTTGCACTACGTCGTGCAAGGCTGGATCACAGTAGAGCCGGTGGGCACCTCGCTGGTCCTGGCTTGGCTGGCTAGGTGCCCTCTAACCTCTCTTTCCCACCCCTTGCCATACTATACTAGACATGGATATGCTTGCTCTCTTTTTTGTTCTAGCTTTTTTTTGTCTTTTTTCTCTCTCTATCTTTTTCTCTGTTTCTTCCCTTTCTTTCTTCCTTTCTCTCTCTCTCTCTCTCTCTGTAATCGTTCTCTTGCCTTCTATCATTTTCTCTTTTTCTTTCTCTCTCTGTACCAGTTCTTCCCTCTTCCGCCCTCACATCTCTCCTCCTCACCCTCAGTTCTCTTCCCCACCCCCTTGCTATACTATACTATACTACACAAGGCTATGCTATGCTCTGCTAGCGTGCCTGGATAAGAGTGGTTATGACACTTGCCTTCGGATTGTGGGTACGCGGGTTCAAATCTCGCCTCACCAAAAAAATTTTTTTCGCCAAGAACTTCTATTTCTTTCTATCGCTCTTTCTCTCTCTCTGTAGTCGTTCTCTCACCCATCAGGGTTATTGCATTCTACGCCGGACAAATCGGTGCACATGTTCTGGCAGCGAAGCAGACGAGGGTGAAGAGAGCGCGTGCCGATTCATGATGATGATAATTTTCTATCTACGACACACGGCAAACCTCGAGCATAACAGCTGTGCTGTAAAATTGATTGTGCGTGCGATTTCTACATAGTTTACGTGCTGTAGTGTCATTTTTATGTTAATTTCTGCTTCGGGCTGATAAAATATGGGTGCATGTTCGATTTAGGGATATGTAAAATTGGAGCAAATACTATCAAATTAGTTGGCAATGTACATTGTTTGGGGTATACAGTTTCTCACTTTTGATACATTTGTTGACTCATCAGAGAGAAAAACCTGCATTCTGGTGTTACAGTTGGAATACACTAGGAGTAATATAACCATCGTTTTTTTCCTTTACAGCTTTGCCGGTTCGCCCAAGAATGGGCTGATACATTAGCCAAGAAGGACACATTTTGCCACCGACCGAACAACAAGTATGGCGAGAACATTTACATGGCCTGGTCATCAGACCCCACCAAGGAGGTGACAGGTGTGCATGCAGTTACTTTATTTTGAAAACAACATGCTTTCCTTTGTGTAACATTAGCTTTTTAACACCCTGCATTTGTTATATAGTACTGTGAAAATTGTGAGAATGTCAAAACTGCTTGTTTAGGAAATAACAGGAACTCTAGTAGAAACACTTTCTTAGAATTTCCATGTGCCTGCCGAAGTTGCTGAATGGGCTTTTCATGGCGAAATTCACCCAAAGGAAATGAACAGATGAAATCATGTGATAAAAGTGGCTATATATCCCAATTTAGGCAGACCATGTCCTGCTTTTGAGAAGCAGTTTTTTTTTATCCTGCTTTGGCTTCTATGGCCCATAAGTCCCTGAAGTGCCACTTGTGTGTTGCTATTAGGGTATTAACATTTCTAGATGTGATGGCACCACCTTCAAAAATACTCTAGAAATATTCGTTATGTAACAGCGCAAAAAGAACAGGAAAACTTTCGAAGGCACACATATGACAGGACACAGCGCTGGCTATCCACTGAAAATTTTTATTCCGGGAACGGGTTTATAAGGGGTAGGCTGAAGCAACGCGCCTGCGCACATTTAAAGGGGTCATGAAGCACCCCTTGGGCTTGTTGAAAAAACACAACCTGTGGAAAGCTGACACGGCTATGAACTACTCTGCAAAATATTACAGTCGTGCGCGCTGCGTAAAGGCCACAAGCGGAGCGCGAAGTTGCCGTTTCCTCAGGCGCCGGTTCTCACTCTCATTGGTGGGCGGGGCATCTGCACGTTGACGTCGCGGAGACATAGCATGCTTATTGGCCGATAGCCTGATGAGATGCGCTACTTGCCACGGAGTGTCGCCACTTGCCCATGCTGCACTCCTCAGTCTGCTAACTTTACATGGTAGCCGCACTCGCGCGTGCGAATCACAGCGGGAGAGCGATCGCGTTTCATGACGTGCGCTGATGTAACTTCTTACCCCCGTGCCATCCCTCCCTGTCTAGCTTCCAGTGCGCTCGTCGGCACGAGAAAAGAGAAAAAGCACTGAGAGCGTACGCCAAACCCCCGTAACTCCGCTGATTCTTGACGGATTCGAGAAATTTTTGCGGCAACCGATTCGGGAGGCAGTAAACTCCGATACTAAGGTCATTAGATCATTACTTGGAAAAGTGGTTCATGACCCCTTTAATCGCGACACACATAATGCAAAAAAATTTATAAAATTAAAAGATTATAACTGAATCCCACGTGTAAGCCCCTTAGTTCATTGGAAGTCTAAAAGTGCAATTTCGCTGTGATGGAGGGTGATAGACGGCTGGCTGATGCTCTTGTCTTCATTCTTTTTTATGTAGAAAGCTTCCGTTGTTTCTCTCGATAGCCATTATTTCCATCGTGTGCACGCAAGACTTTGTCAAAGTGTGTTACCGAACAGGTCAAGAGATTGGAGGAAGCTGGTTACCCCACTTCGTTGGTGCGCACACAAGCTCAAAAGCTACTTAAATGGTCGAAGAAAGGAGAGAAAGATGACATGAAAAAGGATAGTGAGGACGAAAAGTCTAGGAATACCGCTTCTATTCCATATGTTCATGCCCTGTCGTACAGGCTAGAGAAAATGGGAAGCAGGTATGCAACGAAGGTGGTTTTTTCAGCGCAAAACAAGTTGGGTGCAATTTGTGCAAGTATAGAAAGGAGGGCCAAAAGGCCCTCCTTACCAGTCAGCACGCATGACAAGACATGAACGAAGGTTTGTCGACTGTGCATGCGCGGTTGTATACCAGATACCTAGCTCATGTGGACAAGTGTATATATGCCAGGCAGGGCGGTGCCTCAACAAAAGATTAAGTGAGCACAGGTGTAACCTGAAAAGAAGTGCTGCATGCTCCCATTTGGCGGCGCACTGTAGGAATTGTGAAGACAGTGCATGTCAACCCCTTTTTGACCAAGCCACTGTTACATACAAGCACAAAGACACGCTATCGAGAGAAATAATGGAAGCTTTCTACATAAAAAAGAATGAAGACAAGTGCATCAGCCGGCCGTCTATCACCCTCCATTACAGCGAAATTGCACTTTTATACTTCCAATCAACTAAGGGACTTATACGTGGGATTCAGTTATAATCTTTTAAGTTAAAAATATTTTGTGTGTCGTGATTAAGTGTGTGCAGGCGCGCTGGTTCAGCCTACCCCTTATAAACCCGTTTCCGGAATAAAAATTTTCAGCTGATAGTCAGTGCTGTGTCCTGTTGTATGTGTGCCTTCGAAAGCTTTCCTGTTCTTTTCGCGCTGTTACATAATGAATGAATACAAACTAGCCCGGTTTACTGCACTTCTAAAAATAGGCGGCAGAACTGCACCAGGGGCTCCCTAAAATTGCTTGCATTCTTTCGGAAAGCCAACCAATCAGCGCAGGACACCAGGCCCAGGGGGCAGGTGTGGGAAGTTCCTATAGTTGAGCCCTGGTGATTAGAAACCCAGATTGTTGTTGTATTTTTCATAGCTTTGTTTTGTGTGAAAGTCTAAGTTTCTTCCACCACAAGAAGGCTATGGGCAATGTGTCTCTTCTCGTAGTCCACCTGGTGCTACCAAATGAAGTTTCTCGTCATGTGTAAGAAAAAAACATTTTTACTTAAAGGGATGCCCTCAGAAAAACAAGGGTGTGTGGAGAAATCACTGCTCCGGGTAAAATGAAACACTGCTGAAAACGAGGCAGCAGAACTTTCGGTTTATAACTTATAACAGTTCAGAAACAAAACGTGCACTTGCCGTTGCATAATCAGTCAAAATTGTGCTTTTGTCAGCAAAAGCGCAATGCTGACAAATCGCTAGTCAGTGGTTCATTTTTCAAGCTGTTATAACTGCACCCCTCCATCAGTGCTTGCTCATTTTGTTTTTTGATGCAGCTGCAATGAACTTTTCAACGTGTTGACTAATGAGCCATAGCTAAACCAAACCTTGCTGACCATGTTGCCTTACTTTTCACGCATATGTGTTCTAAGCTCATGGAATAATGCTGAGACTCTAGTCAAAAAGTAGTGAAAACATCGAAGACGTTTTTCTTAACATGATCAGAATTTAAAGTAAATTCTAAATCTCATTTTTGTAAACCCCCACCACAGCCTGCTTCGACATCCAAGGAACCTAGTTGCATTTGTTTTGATGTGTCCATTATGCCTGTGCAACACTGCTAAGTGAGAATGTGAGAACGACTTGGTCTGCTATGAATAGATTGCTTTCAATTCTGAATGAAGTGTACTGAAACCCTTTTTTCAACCACGTGTTCATAATATTAGCATTAGTGTTTCTTTTAAGTGTGGCTTTGTGTGCAGCTCACCCTTGTAACCTATCATACATTATACTCACACTCGTAACCTGCCACAGTAACTCTCTGATTATGACATTGAGCTGTTGAGCATAAGGTCATGGGTTTGATCTTGGCTGTGGTGGCCACATTCCTGGGAATGTAGAATGCAGAACCATCTTGTGCACCTTGCTCTAATTGAGTGCAAGGAGAATGTGTGGTCAATAGTAATCCAGAGCCACCCACTATGTGCCTCACAATTATATAGCGGATTTGGCATGTCAAACTGAAATCTTTTTTTCCGCAACCATCCTGGCCCTGGCATAAAGGGCTGCCCTCGAACCAAGAACTGAAATTTCTAGATTTACGGCTGGTTTTTCATAATGATCATGTTTGCTGGAGTTATCACCCAGTGTCAAACCAGTGCTAGACTACAGGTCCGGGCATTCGAAATTAGTCAAGAGGGGCATTGTGAAAGCATGTTTCATGGTAGCCTTGCAAAAATCGTGTGTGCATCTCGTAAGCAAGAGTTTCAAAAGCCAAGAAGTGAAATTCCAGGAATCTGGCTACCCCCAGCAGTTGATGAGTTCAGTGTGCCACACTTTAATCAAAGAAGTCAAGAAGGGGGAAAGGGGACACACAGCGCAAGAAGCCACTTCAAAAAATTGCAGGACGGCTTTCATTCCCTACGTTCACGGGTTGGCACGCAACTTAAAGCATATAGGGAACAGATATAGCGTGGATGTGAAATTCACAGCGAGAAACAAGTTGGCACGCTTGTGCCCTAGAGTTAACAAACCGAAGGAGTTAAGTGTCTGTCCTGTGAAACATCGAAAACAGAACCACTATGTGGAGTGTGTCTTGAAAGTTGTTTATACGATTCCGATTTCATGCGGCAAGGTATACATTAGTCAATCTGGTAGGTGCGTGAATGAACGTCTTATTGAACACCACGCTTCCTTGAAAGCTTCAGCCCATTCGCATCTTGCAATGCATTGCCATAAATGCGGATGTCATCCTGTGTTGCATGAAACCGAGACACTGTTTAGGCATAAGGATCAGGCTACACGTAAAATAGTAGAGGCGTTTCATATTAGAAAAAGGGGCCGTGATTGTGTTGGCCATCCATCCATCACTTTACATGATAAAGAGATTGACTTTCTTGATAAGTAAAGATTGTTAGTGTCATTATGCTGTTATCATTGTCCTGGTTCAGAAGGCAGTTAGGCCTCTTGTTTGACTACGCATGTGTAATTGGTTCTCTCGTGCTTTCAAATGTGATTCTGTTCAATAAAAATTCAGTTGTGAGTTAAGCACCATCCTGTCAAAATCTTAGTTCTTCTGTCCTTGTTTCATGTGCTCTTAAAAAGCTTTTGCTTTAAACATGAATGTTCACCAACTAGCCCATCTCGCCATCTTGTTGCATAAAGGAGAGAGAGTTGGGTGTGGCAGTCTGCTTTGTAATCATGTGCTGCTGAACTTTTTTTGAAATTGCTCCCAAATTGAAAAATAATGTGAGACGCGAGGAGGACATAAGGGACTGGCACAGTTTTGTTTTCTGAGAATTCCTTAAGGCTACTTTCACTAATTATTGTTTCCATCATTTGCCTAAATTAAGAAATCAGAATTCAGTTTTTTCAGGATACCTACTTTGACTAGCCACAGCACAGGGTGAAAGCAATGCCAACAATGCTGCCCTCTTGAACTTTAGGCACGGGCACAAAAAAACAAAAACAAAAAGATTGCAGTAATTCTGAGCCCTTTGTGACTGTATCAGTAAGTTACATATGCTTGAATGCCATACTTGCTGTTTTGCTTGCAGGACAAGAAGCTGTCGATTCATGGTACAGTGAGATCAAGCAGCACCAGTTTGGCTGCGAGCCACGCAGCCTCGGTTCCGGTCATTTCACGCAAGTCATCTGGAAGGCCAGCACGGAGCTGGGCTCGGCCCGTGCACGTACGGCTACCGGCAAGCTGATTGTTGTGGCTAACTACAACCCTGCTGGAAATCTCATCGGCTCCTTTGCCCAGAATGTGCCACCACCCAAGAAGTGAGCGTGGCACCATTGCTGATGAAACATGGCATGTGGTAGCTTTGTGAAAACTGTATATATATACAAGCTTTTTACTGGCGATGTTGGCTATTGGAAAGCCTCTGCATTTCCTAGTTCAGAAGTTTGTTTTACCAAAAAATGCTTCTTGCACAGTATTACCTTCATAATTAGGAAGAGCCTTCTTCGTCAACGCACTATTAGCATTGAGCACAATTGCTCATGGCTGTTGTGGCTACTCAACATTTTTGTCCAAGAATGAAGAGAAAGAGCATAAGCGCTGGAGAAGACCATGCAAACATACATTTACAACAACATATGATATCGCCTGCTGATGTAGCTAGGGCTGCTGAAGCAGTGAAAGACACGTCTTTAGGGCACAAAGATTGACCACAGTTTGTCCAAGCTAGTGTGAAAGTCGCTTAAATGAAGGGAACAAAGTGGGCCACGCCTGTGGCAGCAGATGTAAGTAGGCACTGATATGTTGTAAAGTAAAAGTAACTCGGGCATTTATCTTCAGCCACAGATTTCTAAACTAGGTACTATTTCAAACATGTATATTTTGTGAAATGTATCGTTCACTTGTTCTAGCACATGTAAGCTCTTGAAAAGCTTTTCATATGTGAATTTAGGCACTATTCACATTTGAAATGTTACCTCTGCCCAAGAGACAGCATATACCTTGCAAAGAAAGAATGCAGAGAGAGGTATATGAGACTGGAGCCTATGAGATATCGTTTTACTGCTTTATTTTATTCCACTAAGTAATATACACAAAACTGGAAGTTAATGAGAAGTGATTACTACAAAGGGCTCCAGAGCATTTTTCATTTTTAGGTACAAATTCTGCACCATGCTTCCAAAACGTTACGGCTTCCTCCTGAATGTGTCAGGCTATTCCAGTTTCCTGTGCTCTTTCTGAAACCAAATGCGTTTGTGCCAAATATAGCATTTTAGGAATTTAAGTACTGACATTGAATACAACTAAGCAAGGAATCGTGACCAGTATTACAGCATATTGTAACATAGCTTCATTAAAATCCTAGAAAACACTATTGCCAGTGAATGAAGGCATACCGACAGTTTTTCTTGAACATTCCTATGTGTTGGCATCACTGTTTCATGTGAGTAAATAGCTACATGCAAATTGTAATTGACTGAGCACAGTTCTTTCAGTAATGTGATCTCTGTTTATGAACAGTGCAAAAAGCAGGGAAAATGCAGTGTGTAGTCTCTTATGACACGCACAATGTAGCTGTAATTTAAATTTCAATAATGCCACAAAAATTCCTCAGAAAATCTGGCCGCCCAGCCTCTCTGGTAATGAGTTCCCTGACATGTTTGCCATTGTCTAACAAAGAAACAAGCCCCCCAAACAATTCCCATTGTTGAACACAATTTGGAAAAATGGTTTACTTATTCATATTTGTTGGTATTATGTGACTAATGTCATGGGATGCAAATGTCGGCGTTTATAAATGCATCCCTCCTAATTGCTGCTTAATGCTCACATTTCCTATGGCACTAACATGGTTACACCTATTTTAGCCGCTCAGCATGTTTGACAAAATTAGAGTTTACGGAGTCTGTCGTAAAAGCCACAAAATTGTCAAAACACCCTCTTTGTTCGAGATGAAGTCAGTGGTTCCTGCTAAGGAGTTATTGGTGAACTAGTTGACTGGTCGTAATCACTTCAACGGCAGCACACTTGTTGAGAAATAGACAAATACTAATTAACATAAAGGCTCTGATATGTTTCGCCATTGTTATTGCTTTCATACCAAATACAGGGCCCCTATAAAAAAGCTTTGCATAGCTATCCATGTACTTCAAGCTTCTGCATGTGAAAGGTGGGCTTTCCTTTACGCTCATGATAAACACTGCTGAAGTACTACAGGGCATTTAAAATCCATTAAGATAAAGAGGTGAGATATTTGTGGGCTAGCTGCCTCATAACCACATGATCGTTGTATATTCCTGACTAAAGTGATTGCAAGTATATCTTGCTTGCTTGTAGTACGCAACATTCCTTGCTTAAGCATGCACTATGCCCAATGTACAATATTATGGCTTGCATTTGTGCCTTGGGTCAAAGACCAAAGAGTGATGTATTGTTTTTTTCATGTTTATTGAACAATAAAGTTGTTTTGTTGCGTCTCTTTGGACATGTCTCTGCCGTACATTTAAAGGAAGGATGGCTCTGTGACATTTACATGCCGCAAGAGAGCTGTAAAACAAAGATATCACAGAAGGGTGCAGATGTGTATATTGACTAACAGTGGGCAAACAAGGAAAGCCTCCGCTGAGAGCCAACATTTAAACATGATGACTCACCTTTGTACAGGCAAAAGCTGCTATTATTTGCAGGATCCTTTGCCTCTGCCCCATGGGCAAGGAAGAGTACAGTGAGGGATGGGTAGGTGATGCTCAAAATCGCTAGATGGAGGGGTTTGTTGCGCTTGCAGGTAGGACTGGAGATGGTCTCGGGCAGCTTTTAAACTCATGGCTGTTCTGAAAAAAGAAAATCGTCCCCAAGGTAAGGGGCAAAGAATGCAGATACTTGTAGGACAGAACAATGTAAAGAAAGAAAAGAAAATAATATGGTGAATGGGTAAAAAAAAAAGGCTTGAAGGATTGGCAAGGTGTTAAGCAAAGAGAAAGAAGTGTGGATAAGAACAATGTGTAGCACTGGGAAGTGTGGTCACCCTCTCTCTCGTGCAAATTTTGTTTGCTTAGTGCTGAAATCTTCTAAATTATGTATGAAGTAAGGAGGGGCGAATCGTAAATTTGACGTTCGAAGCGAATAGTGATTTCATAGAATAATTTTGAATCAAAATAGTTCGAATAGTATATATCTCATTATAAAGAAAAATGAGCATTTTTGTCATGACCCAACTAACTTGCATAATATTTTTAAGAATTGGAACTATGCATGTGCGAGTGTCACTTTTTTTGGTTTTAAGTGAAGTGGAAGCAAATTCGAATAGTGGCAGCATTTGAATAGTTAGGACCGAAGTTATAAGCGGTAAAATATGTCAAGTTTTAAAATTGGCTATACTTAGCGCATATAAGCCCTCTTAAAATGGCTAAAAAAAAAAAAGAACGAGGTACAGGTAATATGTATACATTTTAACCTTGAAGTGTGGCTTCACAGCATTGTAGATTTCCCCTGGAAAGGTGGTTTCATGGCCTAACAGCCCCACACTGCAGTGAAACGATCTTTTCAAGGGGTTACATGCACTCAAATATGTCTATTCGTTCATTGCGGATACTTCGAAATTTTGAATAATTTAAATTTGTGTCGAAGCCAGTTCAAATACTATAGTATTCGTTCAAATATTCATTCACCCATCCTTAGTACGAAGCAACAGCAAAAATGTAAACAAACATTTTTACTTCCCAGCTAGCGTGCATTATCCTTTGGAGTTCATTGGCTGCCATTTCATACAACTCGGGTGGTCATTGTTCAAAATCTGGTGGGGCCCTTAAATGTGCAGGTTTCAAATACCACTTAATGGTGGTGTGCAAGAACCCCTGCAGATAACCTCTGATGATATCTTGGCAATGTGGAAGATTTCTCTGACAATATTTGAAATGGGATATTACATGATCATTCAGTAGGTTTAGTAATGCTACTGTGGTTACAGCAGGTGCCTCAGCATGTCAAGGAAAATCCCCCGCTCTTGATCGCTCTCTTCCTTAGAATTCTTGGCATTCATATCGGCTCTATAAAAGTCAAGTTTTTCACCCCTCTCGGTTATACGACATATTGTTTATCCTTATATTCATCACTTACTGCAAACAGTGATTCTCACATCTCATGTGCATTCCGTTTTTTAGTGCCTTCTCAATTAAATTTAATCTGGCTTGTCTGGGTTTCAGGCCATAGGAGAATAATTATGAACGAAATGGCAGATAACTTGACAAGAGTTGGCTTGAGTAGCCCAGTTGCTATTTCCAACATGTAATTGCAGCTGGATTCAGGACACATGCAATCATACAGAATTTTTTAATCCAGTTACAATTAATTTTGCACAGTACTGATGCCTACTGCTCACTCATTGGAGAATGTTTTTTAAAACTAGGAAAACGGAAATAATTTTTATCTGCTTACAGGCCACACACCTTTTTTTTTAATTTTGGGAGCACAGGGTTGACCTGGATCCCTCACCTCTGTGAGCCCATTATGTAGAGAAGATCAGACAACTGGTATTTTTTTTTCCCCTATTTTATCGCTGGTGTCTATATGCAAGAAAAGAATATTTAAAAGGAATGTTTAGGTAAGTTGCAGTGATTTTCAATTCCTAAAATGCTTTCTCTGGGAGCCTTTGCTCTTGGACAGTGTTGCAATGCCTGCTCAGCTATTGAAGAATTTTTAGTGTTTAAAGGCTATTTGATCTCATACTTTGTTATTTTTCATTCCTTACATTCTTCCACAGATATTGCAGTTCTTTACTAGTTAGCAAGGAACAATTTCTTCAGCTCCATCTGAATCTTGGCCAATCTGCCGTAGGTGACTTGATTCATCAACAGATTCTAGCAAAAAAAAGAAGACAACAATGAAAAGCAGCCAAGGGGCACAAACAATTTATTTGTTGAAAGAAAACCAGAGTGTTTGCACAGTATAACAATCAGGTAAAGAAAAATACAATAAGAACTAATGAAGGATGAATGATAAATTGCACCATGGAATTTCTAAAAGTAAGTGCATCTCATAAAAACGGGTGTGATTGCCTCTGCCCCAACGAAATGTGCCACTGCAAAAGTAGAGGTCTGCTGTCCTCGTTCATTTCATTAATACTTCAGGAATTGATATGAAACTTTCTTTTAGGGGAGGGGGGGGGGATTATTAACGTTTGTTGTTGAAATGTCCCAAACCTGCATATGGGATGTGTGACTACAGTTTCTTTTCCTGGGACAATGAAAGTGTGACTCTGCAAGGTAAAGTTGAAGTTGCGACCTGGCACTGTAAAATACTTAATGCTTGGCAACTGCCAAGCATTTAGTATTAAGTGAGTTGGTAGAAGCAGTCTCATTCTATGAAGAATTGCAGGATGAGTTTAGAGAAGGCTGCTGACTACAGACCTTTCCAACGAGGGCTCGCTGGGTGCTGCTATGTTGTCCTCTGAACTGTTGTAGGTGTGCAACCCGAAAAAGCACTGCTGAGGCAGACGCACCTGCCTTTGTATCTTTGTGCAACAGTTCAGAAAGTAGGCGCTTTCTCTATCTAATAAAAACATCTATAACACAACTTTTCTGACACTAAACCAGTGTGTAAATTATTGAAAACGAGAAGCAACTTTACTGTCCTATAGCATTCTCATTATTACGGGTACATACATGGCATGTGATCAACTCCCGGTTATGGCATCTTTTTAGGGTTGTTCATTTTCAGGTTTTATAATTATTAAAATTCAGATGGTAAAAATCGCGTGCTATTTTTCAAGCTGATATTTAGGGAAAAATTGGTTTTTATGGAAACATTTGGAAATTTGGTTTCTTTTGGGCTAAATTTACCTATGTTCCAATTGAAAGATTTATGCAAATGAATAAGTAATAATTAGAAAAAAAGAGTTGGGAGTGTTCTGAGTTAGTGTGCCAAACTCTTTACTGTGTATAGGTTGCTGCTTGGAGTGCACTTAGTCCAACAGGATCCAACTTCGTTGTCCCGAGGCAGGGTTATAGACTATTTTACGGACTGGTTTCGGTGCCACCATGCTGGGCTGTTAACCTTGCCGTGTTTTATCTTGAACAACTAAGCAAACAGTGTTATGAAAACTGTTGGGTTGGTGCATTCGGCGTTTGCTGACTTTATCAGTTTGCGTCAGGGGATACAAAAATAAGCAAACATTTGTTTAACAGCCCATGATGGCGGCGCCCATATGCCTTACGTAACATAGTCTATAGCGCGTGGGCATTGCAAACACCATGAAACACTAAAAAAAGAACAAAAAAGGATAGGTTTGGATGTGGTTTTGGATTTGGCGAGAAATCAGGTTTAACCCGATTCTCGTAAAACATGTTTGGGGTGTAATAATTGGGTAAAATTTGGTTTTAACCAAATACGAACAACCCTACATGTATTGTAGCAGGAATGTTTAAAGGGACACTAGAGGCAAATAGTAAGTCAACGTTAATTGTTGAAATAGCGGTCCAGAAACCTCGTAGTGCTACTTTTGTGCCAAGGAAGTGCTTATTTTGAAATCTCGTTTTAGTGGTCCGCATCGCGTTTGCGCACTTCAAATCACCCGCCTGAAAGCAGTCTCTCACGTCACTGTTGCCGTGCCCAACGTTGCCCGCCTTTACTGCACGGCGGCGTGCATCATTTGGGCATCCGGCAACATCACATGCATGCGGCATTTTGTCGAACTTTCTGTCAGAGCGACTTTCACGAGTGCGCAAAACACATGCGGCAGTACGCAATGCCGAAAGTACCACTGAGACGCGACCGCGTGAGCGAAGCCGGGCGGCGCATTTACAAAGGCGAGCGGATAAACCCACCCACAATGCAGCCGGGCGTCGTGCAAAGCGCAGTTCGGCGAAGACGGAACCTTTGAACCACGCGCGTCGTTCTCCATGGCGACGCCAAAGAGGTACTTTTTTCCATGAATCAAACAGAAATGAACAAGCAGCATTTTATTACGTCTCTTGATGCACGGAAGGTCTTCTTTTATTGCAGCTAGTTTGATTACTGGTGATTAATTGTAGTCGGACGCTCTCACGTCATCGGGATCGTTTCCAAAATGTCCCACTCGTGGCGCACGTCGTGTGATACATTTAGCTTAATTTCTCGGTAAGTAGGGCACTGTTGTTGATAATATTGCCATTTTAGACGTTGTAATACATTGAGCTTTCACTCTGACATAAATTATTTCCTTTAGTGTCCCTTTAAGCAGTACAAGTTACAACTGTGCTTTTATCGGCTGTATAGGGAGAACACCATGCAGTTTACTTGAGAATAGATGAGGCGTACAGATGTAAAAAAGGGGGAGGGGGGTATTGGCAAGCATGCCCACAGTATGCGCTGGTATTGTGATTTGCCTAAAGAGAACGGGAAGGAGCTTACAAAATAGTCAAGCTTGAATTTTCTATATCAGGCAACCATGCAAACTAGCATTGCACTGTCTACCAGGACTAATATATACCCTTAATATTGTCATGCAGATAAAAATCACGCCATATCCACGAAGTGAATGATGATTGAGGAGCTCAGGGATAATCAGGTAAACCGTGAATGCTTCGTACAATTCCTCTACTGTCATATAAAGACGGCACATGTTGTTATAGTAGCGATTATGGTCAGGTTGTTGTCAAACCACAAGCGGTCGCAGACCTTGCAGCTGTGGCCGAATGCGTGGTCGAGGAAATCGAGGAAATGTGGTTTTGCGCGCGTTAATGTCATCATCAAGGCGCTCGAAGAACAAGGGGAAGAAGACCTCTTTCGCGTGAGCGTGCGCATGCTACAGTTGGCTATGCTATATGTGGTTTTGCCTGCGTTAATATCATCATCAAGGCGCTCGAAGAACAAGAGGAAGAAGACTTCTCTTTCACGCGAGCTGTGCCTGTAGCGGTCGCCTCTGGAAGTAAGGTTACGCTTACGGCGCGGGACATTGCCCCAGCTTAAGAACCTGGCGAGCCGGCTCGATCTAATAGAAATCATGAAAGGAAAATTAACAACCACCAATTTGTAGCATGAAGCCACAAGGAAATCCATGCTACAAACATGCAGGTGGTTGTCAATTTCCCTTTCTTAACCCTTCCGCCACCTTGCAGGATGCTACAGAATTGCATTGCAGTATAAATTATCTTCAAAAACCCATGGATGTTTGTGGAGAGAAGGCAGGTGTTTTAGGCTTATGATAAAGAGAAGGAAAATCTTACATTATGGTACCATATAATGCAAGATTTTGTTTCTTCTTATTATTAGAATACTAATTGAAAGCAACAAGACTGTGGTGCAATGCACTGATCAAATTACCTATAATAAGGGCACATGCTATGCTCCCAAGTATGGATAAATAATGGGAAGGACTGTGTGCAAGAACAGAAAGAGGAAGTGAAGAAATAGTGAAAAGGAAATGCTGCTAACTGGATGCACAAGGCACCTTACGGCACAGTGCCTTACGGTCATCCTATGTATGAACCAACTCATGGCATGTGGGATGGCACAAAGGTACTTGCATCTCACATTAGCAAATCACTCGCTTTGGATCTGACATCAATAATAGCCTTAATATTAATCAGAGGACTATTGGAAAACCACCTTTATGGCCATGCGGCAGCGTGACAATTGAAGCAATTGAAGGAAACAAGGGATGATCTATATTTAACCCCTTGCGGTCCGTTGTAGGCCCCTGCCCGACAACGCAACATGGCTGTAGCGGTCCATTGTTGGACAGTGCTGGACAAGTTTTCTTGCGGTTGATTCATGCGCGTGTTTTCTTGCTACATTATGCGCCATCTGTAAAAGAGTAAGTAAACTTCCTTTGCTTTAGCTTTGAGTTTTACTTTCGGACCAAAACGGACCGAAGGTGGGTTTCGGGTCGCAAAGGGTTTAAGCACCGAAAACCCACTTAGGTGAGCTTTCAGCAACATGAAATTAAGGCATTGAAAAATTTTTGAGCAAACGAAATGTCAGCATTTGTCACAATACACAAGCTTGCAGAGTGTTGCAGAGAGCAGTAGTTAGTGTCATCCTAGTACAATGCCTCTTTTTAGATGTGCCTTTTCATTAGGGGTGTGCGAATATTCGAAATTTTGAATATTTTTCGAATAGTGTTTGCTATTCGATTCGATTCGCACTGGAATTTTACTATTCGAACTATTCGAACTTCCCGAAAACAAATACAGTCAACGTCCGATTGAAAGTGACCCCTTCAGATTTTTTTAATATGCTTCGCCTCATTACACTCTCGTATTGCGGTAAAGCGGCCTTTCAGGCTCCGTTACGGTCGAATTTTGTCAAGACGCAGTCAATGTCCGATTGGAAATGGTCCCTTGATTTTCAATGTGCTTCACCTCATCATACCCCTGTATTGCGGCAAAGCTGTCTTTCAAGCTCCGTTACGGTCGAACTTTGTCAAGACAACGTCCAATTGGAAGTGATCCCTATATTTTCAATATGCTTCACCTCATCACACCCCGGTATTGCGGCAAAGCTGCCTTTTAAGCTCTGCTACGGTCGCAAATGTATTAACTCAAAAAAAAAAAAAAAACGCTCGTTCCAACATGGACCTGTAATTTGGGCAGGAAGTTCGAAAAATCGTAAGCCGAAGCTTCTTAGCATCCAAAATTTCAGATGTTCTTTTATATCGACGTCTACGAGGCAGATTTGGAACTCCGGACTTGAAGGGAGCACACCCTTGTCCGCCACATCAGTTGGGCTTCCACAGAAATTGAAAGAGGAAGAGAGGCTGAGGAAACGGCATCTTTGCCTATCACGTGTAAAGTGTTGTCGGCAACACTTTGGTTGCAACAAATCATGTACATAAATAGAATTCGGCCTCATTGCC
Source organism: Rhipicephalus sanguineus (assembly GCF_013339695.2). Taxonomy (NCBI): domain Eukaryota; kingdom Metazoa; phylum Arthropoda; class Arachnida; order Ixodida; family Ixodidae; genus Rhipicephalus; species Rhipicephalus sanguineus. The sequence continues at coordinate 203,150,478 of NC_051176.1, read as the reverse complement.
TCATTCTTGATAAGACAACTATGAAACACCACCCCGCCAGTGCTTCATCAACCTAGCGAAAAGAAACACTTTCATGTTGCTATCTCATAAGAATATGCTTAGGAATCCTCTCTAACTTTTTTTTTCTGCAATTTTGCTTCGAAGTATTCGAAAAATATTCTAGAAATATTCGAAAAATATTCGATTCGATTCGCGCTCACATTTCAATATTCGAATTCGCTTCGCACCCAAAATTTTGCTATTCGCACAGCTCTACTTTTCATTATTAATGCTGTTGCATTTAGTATTTAATTTTTCTGCTGTGAATATTTGGTTGGTTCAGGAATAATTAGTACATGTTTACTTTTGTGGATCAGCTAGGCAAATCAGTTGTTCAGAAACCCACAAAGTGGAGAAATTCAGTGCCCCACCTGCTTCGAGTTGTCAATTAATTCACTCTTGCTCAGTGATCTGCTAGCCTCCTGGTTAGCTTACATCGTAGAGCAGCTGTCTTGGAAAGGCAGTGGACGTGGGAACAAATCCTTGACCTGGATAAATTTTTCTTCAGCTGCTAAGTTTTTGTTCTGAGAAACTTGTATTGACTTCCATTGTGGCATTGTGCTACGAATTGGGTAGAGACGATTTTTTCTTTTACTTCATGGATAAAATGTGTAGTGTAAACGCGAAAAGATACACCGACTGCGTTTCGCGTTTACACTATGTACTTCCCCGGACAGACGGGTTGCCGTCAAACTTTGGATTTGATAAAATGTGTAAAAATATCTGACAAGGTGAATAGATTTTTGCTGGTCCTTTCCAGTTCATTGAACGAGAATCAACTGTAGAATAGTATTTTGGACTCCGTCTGCAAGATACATTCATTATTTGCCGTGCTGATATATGTGTCAAATTGTACTCAACAGACATTGAAGAGCAGGAGTGCAAGATATCACTATAACATGACAAATTTAAGGGGACACTAAAGAAAAAAGTTATTTGAGCAGATTTAAATAAACTACCTTGTTACAACATCAAAGAAATCATACTTATCACGGGATGAGACTTTGTAAGCCAAAGAAGGCGTAATATGTGTGCTTATGTTGTTTTATAAGTTCCCGCAGTGTATATCTAAGTAGTTCTTTGAGCACCGTGGAAGCTCCAGGACTCTCTTAGCCAATAGGAAGGGTGAAATCACCTCAAGGTGCTTTCATCTGCACTACATCTGCTCAGTGTCCTGTCGACACATGCTCCCCTTGTGCAATGATTCTACAAATATTCTGGCACTGTAGCCATCAGCTGAATCTATATGAATGTAACAGTGGGACTTCGCCTAATCTGTACTCAGCAGCGCCTTGTAGCCCCCTAAGCCAACAGGAGAGGTGAACTCCCTACGAAATATGTTCGCCCATGCCACATCGTCTGCTCAGTCTTGAAAGTAGGCATTTGCTGACCAACGTTGTGATGTACTGCACTATAGTGTAGTAGTAAATTAACGATGCACTAAATAACTTCGCTTTATGAGTAATCCACATTACCAGTATGCCAGCACCACTAAAGATGTGATGCCATCTGCTAAGCTAAAATCAAATCACTTTTGCCGCTCACAACTAGGCACAGCAGCGTTGCAACAAACAGCTAGTAATCTCGATGACAAAACATATCCTATGCATCACCGTCAGAGCGAGATGTAATTGAGCAGTGGCTTATTTAGCATTGTTTTCTTGCTTTTGGGGTGGAAAGCAAGTAACACGCATCAATTTGGATTGAAATGGCCTGGTTGGGTTAGTCTGGGCTTCATCGACACAGGTGCTGATATGTAATCATGGTTGCCGGTAACTGTTGCAATATCTTATGGTATATGACGTGCATGCACAGAGTACCTAAGCTATGACATTTGATAGCGTCTGCTCAGGCCTAGTTAAGTTGCTATGGATAAAAGTGGACTCCAGGGGACAACAGCGACACAATGGCACATAGAAACTACACTGCACTTTAAAGAAAGACATAGACTACACTTAGCAAGTCTCGGGAACTTGTACTGAACCACAGTGGCCCAAATAAAATAAATAAATAAATAAGACCCGTCACATCACATCGATGCGCAGGTTCCAGCACAAATTACAAACATTAAAACTCTGACCCTTTGTCTCTCCTAATAATCAATTTTTTACCATGGAAGAAATGAAATATGAAGAATTCATAAATGAAAGAAGAATTATGAAGAATGTGTAATAGGTCTAAGCTGATTTAACGCTTTACTCTAGTGCCCACTTACGCAGACAAGAATGGGTGGTTTAAAATGTGAAAAGTAACATACTTCTCAACACAAAGGTGCAGTGCTCAAGGAATGAAATGTGATATATTAGGGCTAGGTAACGCACGTACTTTCATTTTCCCTGCCTTCAGTTCATGTCACATCGACGTAATATTGGCACGTACACTTACACCAAAGTCAACATCACGTTCAGTGCTCAGATCCGCAGTGACATGACATGGTTATTTCGAGAAATCGCACATACCAGTTGTTATAACTGAAGTTTTGGAGTCACGTTTCATTCCGTGAGCACTCTATACATAGGATCTATGTATTGAAGTGAAAAAGATATTTTTGCAGTTTTTGTTTGTGTGACACCAAATAAAAATACGCTATGTCAAGAAAAAGGCTGGTTTCCCTGTTTCTATGAATCCATGCCAGAGGTGGTTATCACTGCCATCCAATGGTAGCTTGAACATGTCCATATTTGTGCAAATTCTTTAGTTCCCATTACTGAATTAAGATTATTTCATGCCCCTGTCCCCTGTTGTCCAAATATAATCGTGTTTGTATCCAAAAGATGGAAAATTGGGCGAGTTGGTATGGTAGCATATTTGAAAATTGGAGTGCGAAGGGATTTCCTCTCCATTTCTTGCCTTCATCTTTGTCCCTTTGCACTCAAGTTTTCACGTATGTCTTTTTATCATTTTGCATATTAGTGCAAAATGTTTAGGGAATAAATTTTCATTTGGCAAATAAAGTATTAACGTTTTTGGAAGAGATTTAGGTCATTCAACCTGAATGTCTTTTATAAGGAGCTCAATTATGAGCTATAGTTGCCATTTTCACCTAAAGTATGCATTCTTAGGTTTCATGTGTTTTGAAAATCTGAACTATTAAAGAAGCTTCTCATCAATTTAGGTTGCTGTCTGCACTGAAGAAAGGAAGAAAAGCTTTTTTCATGTGATTGTAATGCATGCTTATCGCCTAAATGTTTGTACACACATGTGTCAAAATGTGACCAAAGTGCATGAGAGAAAATGAAAGAAGAATGAATGCTCTCATCCCAAGAAGGTTGTTTATGCTTTGTAGCTATAGTAAAAGCATGACACACAGAAAAAGAACAAAAAGGAAGTAGTATATGAATTTGTGCAAAGCCAGTATTGAGTGGCAAGTCGAAACAAAAACACCATCCAGCAGAAACACAACAAAAAATTCCAGCAGAAAGTGCATCTCTTCATAATGAATATTGACATTATTGCGGTTAGCTTTGAAGTAGCGAAACACTATGTTGCCACTGTTGAAACAGGTCATGTACGAGGCCCATAAGCGGCCAATCACCTCTTTTGCATTCCTCCTGGAACCGGCACCATCTAGTGGAACTGGTGTGAAGTCTGTGTGCATGTGTGAATATATATCCAGGCAGTGTCCTGAATATGTACGTATGATGGAGGTTTGATTTCACCCAGCACCAGATAAATTTTAGGAATATTTTTGTCACTGTAGGGCAGCACATACTCAGCCACCCAAATTGCTGCCAAAGAGGTTATTGAAGAGTGACAAACAGCCAGTGGTTAAAATTTGCCCATAGATTGGTTTTGATCCAGGTTCCCTATGCAAATCAGCACAATGCTCTATCCATTAGGCCATCGTCTACCCAATGATGAAATTCCACAGGAGACATAGAAAGATACCAAGACAGATACTGGGAAGTGTGTCAAGTACACTAATAATGCTAATAGCATTAAAGATTGCATATTTTTAATCACTGTAAGTCTTGATTAACTGGTAAGTTGATACTGAAACTCACACTGGTGGATTGCAATCAAATTACAATAAGTGATTACTCCAAGTGCCATTTGTACTTGGAGCCCTGGTTGCTGCTGGCAAGAGGTTAGTGCCAAGAACCCACTATTCCTGACTTTGGTAGAGTCAAAGAGCAAGTACCACTATGTGACAGGCTTAGCAAGGCAGAGCTCTTGAATGACATCAAGATTTCAGACACAGGATGCAAATGAATCATTCATTGCATTAGTGTGGAAGACGTACCAAAAGATGGAGTTCACATCCCTGATAACAGTCTACAATGTAGCATTGTGTTCAAGAAACTGGAGTCGCAATATGGAGTCTAAACATTAAAGCACATCATGCAAGCATCTCAGGGAAGCACTGAGCAAACATTTGAATGCGATGCATACTTTGACATGCAGGCAATTATACAAGTAATTAGTAACTTAGATATTTAATTTTCACTAATTAGTCAATCAGTTTTATGAGATAAATTCACCAGTCTGTGCATGTTGGTCGCTAAAAAAACGCCATTGGTCTCATCATTCTACCTCATTACCCCCCCCTTTTAGTTAGCTTAGCCCAACTTAGCTGTGACACGCTAGTAGGCAGGATGGGAAATGGAAGAACCCTGGGCTGACATAATATGACGGTTGTACTGCAATCGTTTTCTTTCTCAAGCTTTGTGAGTGGCCCAAGTAGCCCCCCGCCTACATTGTCCCCAGAATAGGCTGGTTATTCTGGCAATGACAAGAAAATAACAAAATAAAACTAAAAAAATATATTGTCATATTGGTTCTCATTTAAGCAGAAATATAGAAGATAATGGTGAGAGTAATACAAGTAAAATTGTCCAGGACTGAATGACTCCATAAAGTGGAACATGAAGATGTGTGAAAAACAATCAAGAGCAAAACTGCTGATAGTTTGCAGTGGTAGCAATTAAGGTGTTTTAGAGCTCAGACGTTTATTTAATCACGTCACACATACTAACATGGGCCATATATTTATCCATTGTCAACAAACAGTTTACACAACAAAATTTACAGCATTGACACAGCTATGAGTTCTTTTATGACAACAAAAGTTGGCATGCAGTAAGTGGCTGGATTTCAAAGAAGCTATACATTTCTTAACTATCACATTTTTGCTGGCTCTACTGAAAGCCTGCACTGCAAAAATGCTCCAGGGATGAAGAACTCAATGAAGTAGCAGTTTCTTTTGGTAGAACAAAAGGAATGTAGAAACAACACTGCAACATTGTAGTAACAATACATAAAACAGTGATGCAAGAAAATACAATCAGGTAAAAGTAATATAAACTTTACTGCCTGCACAGCCACATATTGGTCCAAAGTGCTGAATAAACTAAAGCTAGCAAACTTAATAAAAGACCTAACAAAGACAGCTTGCATTTGATTTGACAAATGTAATTTATGGTTTCAGTTTCACACACAAAGTTCACCAAGAAAACATGTAAGTAGTATGGATAGAAAAACAGCAGTGTTGCTTATTGCACCTTCTCAGACCTTTTTCCAAAGCTTCCATCATGCCAGCATGTTTTGAGGAATGCTATTAGTTCTTTCTCCTTGACATAGATGGCAAACAAGAATACAAACAGGCACAGTGCACCAACAGCAGCATGCAACAAGAGGTAAATGAATCCAGCATGACAGCAGAACACTGCTTCCGAAATTGTGGTGACTAGATAACTAAGCACCGCAGTTACAAGCACACGTGCACTGGGAAGAATACCATGCAACGGACGGTATTGAGTTTTAGCATAGTATGTGCTTATAAAAAATATACTGTAACCAATACGTGCAATCATGTTAAAACAGTTTGCCAGAATGAACCCCACCGCACCAGACAAAGTGGTCAGAAGGTATGCAACAAATAGGAACAGGACTGAAAAGAGGGCGAGCCTGCGGTTATGCTGGTCCAGCTGTTTCTTGCTCATAGCAGCAAACACGAAGCACTCAGTGACTCCATTGATAGCAATTAATACAATGTATGCACAGTGCCACCTGAGTAGCAGCGGTGCTAAGCTGTCACTCAGTGCACTGCCACCATACAGGTGTAGGAGAAGAGTGGAGTAAGCTTGACCAAAAGTGAAAATGATGAGTCCAATGTGCGTCAGCAACTTTAGAAGCTGTTTCAAGGTTAGCACACTCAACGTGACACTGTCAACATTTTGTTGGCTGGGTGGCACATCACGCTGTACAACTTGAGCGAAAAACACATAGCTACTTTCTTCAATGGGCTGAAAGACGAGACGGGCTGTTAAAGAACCAAGGTTGTTGACTATGTCGTATACACCCTGTTCAGCAAAAGATAGTGTGTTGAACACAGTCATGATATAACGTTCACCTTCGGTCAAGAGTTGCTTGGCCACAGTTTGCTTCATAAAGCTCCATGTAAGCTTTGCGACATTTTGGTCAAACTGCGTACCATTGCAGCCAATGAAAGGAATGATATCAAGTGTACTGGTGAAAGGTAGTGTATGGTCGCCACATTTGCGGCTGGACTCTTTTGGTTTATCTTCACAGGCGCGGTTCAATCGCCTTGATTCAAAGGTAAAGTAAGCATAAAGAACAACAGTATAATATGCAGATGATATGAGCTGTGCCACGCTGTAAGCCCAAATAGCATTCTGCGGGTCGAAGGCAACGAGCACCGCCATTATGATGCACCGTAAGGTAATACCGCTGCCCACGAAAAATATTTTGAACTTTATATAGTGAAATGCTTGACTGACAACGTATAGAGGTTCGGCAAGCACTTCAACGATAACAGAAATGACCACACAGTGCACGCCCAGCGTGTAGCCAGTCGCCACCATGGGGTCAGGCCTCTCGAGAACGAACAACCATACAAAGCTCATAATGGCACCAATAAAGACACAAGCGGGAAGACACAGCCAGGTTACGTTGATGATGGCAGGCCAGTTTTGGTTGCTTGCATCACTGAAACAGGATCGACGGAACGGCTCCCTGCTCAGGAATTGCACAGTTGTGTAGAGAAGCATGAGTCGCACATTGATAACTCCCAGCAGGTCTTTGGTGATGTGTCGCAAGATGTACGCATTCAGCACGAACGTTAAAACACGCAGAGTCAGCTGCAGAACGATGTTGTACGAAGCTGCTTTTGTGGCTTTTGCCACAAGGTTCTTCTCTGCCATTTCCAATGGTCATTTAAATATAACACCGCACAGTGAAGAATGGTGCGAACACAGAGTACTAGGCAAACTCGGCGTTCGATTTCGTCCAACCTCCGTTACGTGGCTGCACTAGAGAAGCGCTGTGGCCGAGGCCGCCGAAAATATCCCGCTGATGTCGCAAGGATACGATTGAAGAGAGATTAACTAAATCGTGCTTCATTAGTCTGGAGTATCAACAGAACTGCAGTCGCAGCTACGCACCAGAAAAACACACACAAGACAGTTTCAGCTAAAAACGCCGTCTGCAACGTCAACAAAACAAGGACGCTGACATATTAATTTCACTGTTGCCAAACTGCAGAAACGTTTGCCGCTAATAAAAGACGCACTAATATGACAATCTAAAAAATATTGTTACCGTATCAAGACATATCAGCGAAGAATGAAAAGTTAAAACAACGTATGAGTCAGTAATTTCTACAACAGTTTCGATTTCGTTTCTTGGTGGCGCTGTTGTCAGTAGCGATGGTCAATTGGGTGCTAAATATTTTTTTGAAGTTTGCGCAATTTCTCATCGCGTAAAGCAGTGATGAGTTCCAGATATTGCTAGAAAATTCATCTTAGATCTTAGAAATGGTTGCAGAACAAGTGATCAAGTATTACAAGCCGTATATATTTTTAAAATGCATGTTTGTGGCCGAAGCACCCCCCCCCCCCCCCCCCCCAATGCCCCCAACCCGTTGAACTGCAACCTGACGAACACTTCAAACGCGTCTCGTATATTTTTGTAATGGTTGATAATGCAGGCATCTTGTCAGATGTTGCCCAGCGTATGTCTGAGCATCTTTTGGAAAATATCAGCGCTGGGAGGTTTTGGGAAAATGGCCGGGTTTGCTGCGTCAGGGCAGCGACGATGGTGGTGGCTGTGCAGCTGTACGATGACACACCTGTTGTTTGCAGAGCACAAGCGATAACCGCTGCGCCTGCCTATCGCTGTAATGAACCGCCGCGAGGGAAGCATATCCTTTGTTCGCAAAACGTTACGGTATGGTGTTCTAGAAGGCATAGTTTGGGAGCATTGCAATCACGGCGCGCAAGAGGGCATGTCACGCAATTTTTTGTTGTTTTTGTATTTCGCGGGCATCAGCAGGAAACAGAAAAACACTAATACTTGATAGATAGAAAGTTAGGAACTATCTAATCGGACGTTTCGTAAGCCGATCTACAACTTTCTCATTGAAATTTTTAGACCAGCTTCGTTGCTTCAAAATGTGGTTAATTAACCTTGCCTAATTAAGCAATTAAGCAGAACACAAGAAATAGTGTGACTTATTCCATGCAATAGTCAGCAACGTGTATTTGGTTGCGTCGTCATACAGTGCGTTGGCATGGCATACTTTTAAACTCAGCCTAAAGTTAGCTGGGGCACCCTGGATAGTCAGTGTAAAGTTTCAATGATGGCCCTGTTCTCTTCGCGGAATCATTGCCTTGAACATTGACATAAAAAGAGACAACGCCTATATATATATATATATATATATATATATATATATATATATATATATATATATATATATATATATATATATATATATGTGTGTGTGTGTGTGTGTGTGTGTGTGTGTGTGTGTGTGTGTGTGTGTGTGTGTGTGTGTGTGTGTGTGTGTGACAACTTGGTTGCGCTGTTAATTCGGTTATTGGATGTTCGTGTATGTTGCTCTCTTTCCAAGTCTTTGTAATAGGAGAAAATAAAACATGAAACAACGGGCACTGTTCCAGACAATTACGCAAATCGTTTCAGATGAGGCTCGTATATCCTGACTTAATTTTCCATTTATCTGATGGACGTAGCTTATGCTACTGCCATGGCAGAACCTCCCGCGGGCAGTGGCGTATTTTGTGCCTAACGAATTCTCTGACGAAGGCCGTGCTACGGCCGAAACGTTAGGCATAAAGTATGGCTTCCTCGTACGTGCACCGTCTTGTTTTCCTATACGTACCGGACCCACTGAACTTACCGTGAATATTACCGTGAATATTACCGTGAAGTTTAAAAAGTAAACACAAATTTAACCCGATCATCTGAGCATTCCATCAGCAAACTTCCCAGTCTTAGTTTGGTGTAGTAGATACGATATATGAGTATGAAGAACCTGCCATGACTCTGGTACCTTAAATTCTCCCTTATTAAACAAAACATGTGGCTGACAAAGCAAGGTACTTCGCTGAAGTCTTCAGCCGAGTGCCAATTTCTTTGCTGTTAGAGACCTCTAATATAAGTCTTTCTTAAGAAGAAGACTAAGTTCAGTCGATTAATACTTAAGCAAACCACATTGAGCTGGTTGTGTGAAATTATAACGTTATAGTGACTACGAATTTATATACTAGGTGTCGTTCCTTGCCCTCCTACTTTTCCCAGCTTGGGTGGGGGTGGACGGAAAAGCGGTGAAGTGGCCCTTTACTCCTCCCCTCCGGTTCCTCCAATTAAATAGCCTACAAAAACTGTGTAAGCTCAAACTTTCAAATTTGGGCGATTATAACGTTAAGGTAGGTCACCACCTTCAAAAACGCATTTTTTAAATGATTTTTTTGGATTTGACATTTTCAAGCTCCTTCTCTATTCAAGAATATTTAGCAAAAAGGATTATGTAGTTATCTTGAGCCGTTCCAAAGTTATGATCATTTTTCCAAACCCTCTTACGCATCCGAAACCGAAACTGAAGGTTTCTGATTCCGCAACACCTGCCATGACGTCATAAATGTTTTTCCTTATACATATTACGTAATGCTAAGTTGTCTAAGTAGATTCTAAAGCTTGTGGGGCATGATGTTTAAGATTTATCTTAAAATTTCCACTACACGGCTTCGGCACTCTGTTGTTGCGCGCGCTCGGCTGTCAGTGCTTTTTCGTACACCACTTCGAGCTCCTGGACTTAGTTCTGGCCTTTCATGGAATAAGTTATTGTGCTCCATGAAATATGGCAAAGTATAGGACGAAAAGGAAGCATCAACGCAAGCTATGGAGTCAATAAACCAAGCGTGGAGCTGCTGTGGCGAACGTAGATGAGAGTCAGCTGGAGACTCAAAACGAGCTAGAAAAAGTATATGTGCGTCAGCTCGCTCAAAAGGAGAATGCGCCGCTTCAGAAGAGGTCCCCAGCTATGAACCTAGAGAATTTGAGACGTATGGAATGTTTCTTTATTATATGGACATTGAATTCAAATCTTTAAAGCCATTTTTCTCGAAGCATTATTTTTTGCATCCTACACTTACGCAAACAGCGATAACTTTCCTTCTGATAAAGATTTTCACATATAATTTTGCTTACTATTTTTTATAGGTTGAGCTGTGCATTCAAGCAGAATTATTGAAAATGAGCAGTAACTTTTTGTAATATGGCCAATTTTGTGCAAAACAAAGCTGTCAAATATAAACTTTTTCAGTCTTTTCACGATAGCGCGCCTTAGCGTAGAGATGGGTTGATCGTGGAGGTTAGATCCACAGGTTAGTCTGCTCACTACGCACCTGCAAAGTTGCGTTTCCATCGCACCAGCCATTTTGTAGTTATGACTGTTAGCGCAACATGCATATTTTGGCACATTTAGATTTTTATAAATTTTGTTTTTTACATTTTTAGCAGTTTCGATCATCATTCTAAAGTTTAAATTGACATTAGCCCTACAAGCCAAAATTATAATTATAACTTTTCGACTGCAACTGTAAAATTTTTTCTGGAAGGTGGTGATTTACCTTAAAGGGACCGACAACTGCCCAGAATATGAAATGAGTTGACTCCACTGATGTAAAGATTGTCCGTCGCATTGACTCAAACCAACCCTGTTTTTTTCGTGATAAATGGATTTATAATTTTATTTCTTATTTGAAAGTCGCGAAAAATGACCTGTGGCGCCTCTGGCGGCAAAAACATGAATGATCCGATGAAGACGGCGACTTGACCGTTGATTTAGAGTGTACGTTAGGGCACACCGGGCCCGTGCCCCCCCCCCCCCCCCAATTTTTTTTTTGCCATAGCATACAGAGCAGAAAATGACACTCGACCACATCTGCCTGCTCGTCCCCACTACAGATCAAGGAGGTGCCCCCCCCCCCCCCCCCCACCCCGAAAAAAATTTCTGTCTACGCCCCTGTGTACGTGGTCTACGATTTTTTTTGTTAGTGTTGAAATATTGTTCGTTTCTGTATATTAAAGGTACTGCTCCATAGTAATATACATATAGGCCTGCGTTAGTAGCATGCATTAAAGTGGCGCTGCCTTCGCGTGACGTAATGATCCCATGCTCGTCAACGCGTCTTGAGCAACTTTTCAGCGTGCTCATGCAACCGTGCACGCAGTTTCCAGGTCGCTAAGATATTGGAGCGACATAGTTTGGCTACCTACACCTCGTCTCAGAAATGACGCGCGCTGCTACTCGGCGCGGCCGTGCATATGCGTAGTGACGTTTTCGATGACTTGGCTTGGCTCGTGCATCGAGAGAGTAACGACGCCGGGATAAGCCACCTTGGACGCATGCGCACACAACGCGGTACAAATACAGGGAAGGTGTATAATGCCACATCATCTCATTGTAACAGCTTGTTTAATAGTATACGTTGCTGGGCTAGTTGGTTCATAATCTTCACAATTGGATAGCGCGAAATTGACAACTCATTAACTGTACAGGACAGGCGCTAAAGCGCCTGTCCTGTACATCTGTGTTCCTTTGTAGTCCTTGTCGATTTCGCGCTATCCAATTTTGAAAATAACAGCTTGTTATTTTCAAAAATAGTTGAAAAGCTCTAAATAAAGGTGGTTAAGCATAGTTAGAGGAACTCCTGGGAAAGCAGAACAACGATAGCTTTCACAACTCGCGAAAAGGGCTGGTGGCATCGCTATCAATTCTCAGCGTTGCTGGATGAAAGCTGCATCCGTGTTTAGAGCCTTTCAGATCGAAAAATACTGCTTGTAAAATAACTACGTGCTTTTGGCATTAACTACTGCAGCTACAAACACTGCGAAGGGTGAGCTTTCTGTCGCGTCGTAAAAAAGTGGGTCGAGAAAAATCAGTTGTCGGTCCCTTCAAACTACCCCGCATTGTTTCCTTCCGTATAGGTTAATAATCCGTCGAAACTTCCGTAAGCTGTTAATGATTCGTCGAAATTTCCTGGGTCATGCTCACAGCACCTGCTCGTAAAACGACGCAACAAATGACGCGTAAGTGATCCACCGCGTAATTACCACGTACGCATGACGGCGTAAAAAACAATAATAATGAACTATTTTCAATACGGCGCATTGTTTGTCATTGGTTCTTCGCTTTTCGTCAAAAATTTGCAATGTGCCATAAAATCGCCTGCAATTGTTACGCGACGTCACAAGTCTGCGAAAACTCGCGGCGTTAAAATGAAGTGTGCACAGTAAGCAGCAGATTACTGCGCTGAACAGTAACTCATTTTTTTTTCGGAATAGCCAGACAGTGTCTCTTTCTGAACGTAATTTAAGAAGGCTGCCCGCCAATCACATTGGCAGCGGCTGCTTATAGCAGCGGGCGAGATGGATTCATATGTATGTAATAGATACTTTCAGTTAGCATAACGATGCTGAGCTGTTTTTGCGCGTGTACAACTCTCTGTGAATTCATCGTTGCTGACAAAGAGGTAGAGAGAGAAATAAACATTATTAGGAACAGACACAATCATTTGCAGGTAGGCAGCCTTATTCTTAGTCCAGAAAACCGTGGACGCTGATCACCTCCCTGGTGAGGTAGGTCAAGTAACGGGGCAAACTTGAAAGCTGGGCTTCTCAATGTACTCGAGTCCACTGCCTTGTTACAAGCCGCCACGATCGCTGCAGGCTACCATATGATAAGCCGAGGGAAGCAGGCCAATCGGAGACTGAAGTGAGAATCTATTTTAGCTGTCCTGGCTAGGCAGAACTAAAATGCTGGACACTTCTGCACACTCATCAACTCACAGCAGCTTTGATATGGAGCAGTGGCAATGCTATTCATTTTCAAAGAAAGAAACTGAATTTTCTGAAAAAGGAGAGCATTTGATCGGGCTATAAAACGTTTACTGGTTCCCGCTTATATTTGCGTCGCGGATTACATAAATTTCAGACCAGGCAGGACAAACTGAAATCATGACAGATTGCTGTAATGTTATAGAGCCCCTGCTGAGCGATATAGCGTCCTCTGCAATGCTCGAGCGCAAGAGGCACACGCCCGCACCGCAGGTAGCCTAAAGTGCGTGGTCATGTCACACGGAGGATAGTCGTCACCGCAGAATCGTAGGAGAAATTTTATTACAGAATTACGTTATTGCTGCGTTCAACTAAAACTTTGCCTGAGTTTTTAGTTTCCCTGTCTGCAGCCGAAAATAACCACTGTCGAAAGTGGGAGGGCTTCGCCCCCCCACCCCCAACATTTCTCAGTGGGGGGGGGGGGGGGCTAGCGCCCCCCTTGCCCCCCCGGTAGATACGCCTATGCCTGCGGGGCCTTTAACGGTTATCATTGCACAGAAACGCAGGTCAATCTCAAACTAATATAGTCTTTGCAAACTCTTAAGACGTACAGTGTCTGCATTACTATTTCATGTGAACGCTTTTGAAAGTAGCCCGAAACACGTTCTCATTTCTCAGAGCGAACAATGTAAGAGCGACAGCATCGATGTCTGGTGGTAACAGCTTGCCTCTTTAAAAGTCATTTCGATCAAGTTCTCTAGCTGTAATTTGTACCTTTCAGATGCTTCTGCGCAAGTACGGGATCATTCAGGGGAAGGTATGGAGGGGAGCCCGCAGACAACTTTAAATGGTAATTGGAAATGAAATTCGACGTGCACCGAGAATAATACGTAATCATATCTCCCGTCATCTGAGTACCAGGTTAGCGGCCTCACGTGTTGAGAAGGCACGCGATAACGAACATTCAAATGCACAGTTCCATTGCTTATTTCTGTACAGCTCTGCACTTTCAGGCATACAATTCAACCGCTTCTCTCCATGAGGTATCGTGTATCTGCAAGCTCTGTTTACCTGAACCGTTTGCGAAGAGGGAGGCGTTCATGCGCGTCCGAAGGGGGGGGGGGAGGCTTTCCCCTCTCCCTGAAATTTCGGATATTCTACTATGCAGTAGCAATAAGCTACACAGCTTGATTAGCACACTCACGTCCCGCATATCTGTGTGATCGCCAGCCAACTTTGCACGTCACACACTATTGGCTAACGTTGCCGATCAGTGAAAGAAAGGTTGCCTGTGCTGGATGCAACCCCCTGCAAAAAGTTCTGCGACCACTCTACGCTGGAGCTTCTTTTCGCAAGTAACCATAACTGCAATGCCACCGGTACATTAAGAGAAAACGAACGGCACGGAATAACTGGAAGGAAAAAAAAAAGTAAAACCAAAGCTTGCCATGATCGTTCTAACCTGCAGAAAAAAAAATTAAGCACCAATGCTACGTGAGCGGCTTTGTGCAATTTTTTGTAAACTAAGACGCGAGGTTAAGAAAAGAGTTAAGGACCTGCTCGATGATTTACAGTTCAGCTAGGGAAGCAATTTCTGCTACGTACGCTTAAATGAGCTCACGACGAGTCGACCATTAATCATGGCTATCACTCTAAAAAGGAACTATCTGGGAGCGATTTGGCAATCGGCGAGGGCTTAGGCACTTCCCTACTGCCTATTGTCTGCTCCACGTCGCCGGCGTTCGGCGTGGGCTGATAATTTTATGCACTTTGAGATAGCGATATGTGCGCGATAGTGACCTGCTTTGAATAGCACGACACCTGGTTCGCTTTTTTACATGCTTACTGTTCGGGATTTTCCTTGACCTGATTAGTGGTATATTGCTTTCTTTCTAATCTTGACCGTAATTTCAATAGACGTTGCCTTCGTCGCGAACTGACAGCAAGTGTGAGTTTTCTAATCGAGCAAAAAATACCAGATAACGCAATATATGTTCATAAATATATGTCGGCAGTAAAAACATTATTTAGTATTTTAGTTCTATACTTATGGGAATATCTAGGCGCGAAGCAGACGAGGAAAAAGAACACAGTAGACAGGACGGGCGCCTGCGTGTTTTTTGACCTTGTCTGCTTCGTGCCTAGATATTATGTATGACCAACTAGCAGAAACCAAAGCTTTGTTTAGCTGTATGGTCGATATTCCATCTTGCACTTGACGATTTCTGTGCCTTGTGGTCGTTATAAGACGAGATTTCCTAACGTCATAAAGCAGCTTCTCTTTTGTCGGGAAATTATTATTAGGCTAATGAAACAAAGTGAAATATTCCGTATAATGAGATGAAATGGGGTCGGCGAATGGAATATTCAACAGCTCACTGAACTAGGGCAGGCACCAAATACGAATTAATGCAGCAGGGATGTTTTCTTTGACGTTATGCGTGAGAGCAATGTTAAATTTATGCGCAGAAGCAGATCTATTTAGCAGTATCGCACTCTGAGCCATGGCCGTCGGCAGTATTTTGTCTTGGGGTTTGCAAACATGAGTGTCGGCAGGTTTCTGTCTTGGAGGGGGGAGGGGGGCTGCAAAACCGTGTTGCATCGCGAAGGGGCAGGGGGTGGGCGCTGGTGTAGCTTGGGTGGGGGCAAGTGCTGGTGTGGCTTGAGGGGGGCAGGTGCCCCTTTAGCACCCCCCTGCCGACGGCCATGGGTGGAAACACGTGTTGCATCTCTAGTGAGGAACGGGGGGGAGCGCTTGCGTAGCTTGGCTGGGGGGGGGGGGGGGGGCAAGTGTTGGCGTGGCTGGGAGGGGGGGGTTGCAAGTGCCCCTTTTGCACCCCCTGCCGACGCCATGGGTGCAAACACGTGTTGCATCTCGAGTGAGGAACGGGGGGGAGCGCTTGTGTAGCTTGGCTGGGAAGGGGGGGAGGAGACAAGTGCTGGCATGGCTTGGAGAGGGGGGGGGGTGCAAGTGCCCCTTTTGCACCCCCCTGCCGACGCCCATGCTCTGAGCGTCAGTTGAAGCTCTTTTTGTTTCTTTTTGTTTGCTCATAACTTAAAGGGGTCATGAAGCACCCCTCGGGCTTGTTGAAAAAACACATCCTGCGGAAAGCTGACACGGCTATGAACTGCTCTGCAAAATATTACAGTCGTGCGCGCCGCGTAAAGGCCACAAGCGGAGCGCGAAGTTGCCGTTTCCTCAGGCGCCCTCTTTTCAAACAGAGGCCGGTTCTCACTCTCGTCGGTGGGCGGGGCGTCTGCACGTTGACGTCGCGGATCTGCCAGTTTACATCGCAAGAGATATAGCATGCTTATTGGCCGATAGCCGGATGAGATGCGCTTCTTGCCACGGGGTGCCGCCACTTGCCCGCGCCGCACTCCTCAGTCTGTTAAATTTACACGGTAGCCGCACTCGCGCATGCGAATCACAGCGGGAGAGCGATCGCGTTTCATGACGCGCGCTGACGTAACTTCTTACCCCCGTGCCATCCCTCCCTGTCTAGCTTCCAGTGCGCTCGTCGGTACGAGAAAAGAGAGAAAGCGCTGAGAGTGTGCGCCAAACCCCCGTAACTCCGCTCATTCTTGACGGATTCGAGAAATTTTTGCGGCAATCGATTCGGGAGGCAGTAAACTCTGATACTGAGGTCATTAGATCATTACTTGGAAAAGTGGTTCATGACCCCTTTAAGATGGCCGAGGAGCAGCATACTGTGCTGCAATGGTTACAATTATCTCCAGGGCAAGTGGTGCCAGGCCAGACAGCATTTTATGTAACGTTCATTGATTATGGCAGAAAAGCTAATACCTACCACGAATTGCATTCTTACGTACTACTTATACCAAACAACCGCAGACCCATTTCGCTACTAAATCACTTTGCGAGATATTTTCCGCCCTTGTGATGGAAGGAGATGGAGTGAGGCTGGATGAAACAGTGCAGCTGCACAAATAATGTATCCAAGAAAATGCACGCGTTAAGCAGGCGCCTGTAGCAAGCCTGACTTGAGTAGTGATGACAGTGTAGCGATTACAAGGAAACAAGTGATCCGACATTTTAGAATGATTCATAAGATTAAACTGAAAATGGTGGCCTCACGGTTCAGAGTAAACTTGTAGAAACGAAAATTGCGGTACACGGAAGCTACAAACTATTGTTCCTCAAGTTGTGCTCTTAGCTACAAACTTCTTCCTTGGGAAAATTGCTGGCCATATCATGCGGATATTCATGTGCTTTGGGAAAATTGTTTCTTCGTTCTCACATCATCACTACCCAGTCCATGACGACTCCGCACTGCCCAGTTGCAGTTGCAAACAAGAACTCGTCGGCTGCTTAGCTCGGAGTCACCTATAACACGATGGTACAACTAATGGGGACTGGAGAGGGAGCTACCGCAAGATAGCGAAGGGCAGCCAGAGAAAACGGCTCTCGAACGGTCGCTTCAGAGGCGGCTATCGACGGTCATCAGAACCGCGATTGGACGCGGTATGTCGTTCCTACGTTCGCGCTGGCGTCGGCACTGCTTTGTTGTCGGCAAAGCGATATGGGAAACATGGGCGACATGGTCACATTATTTTTTTATGCACTACCACTTGTTCTGCTTTCTCATTTCGGAATCCCCCATTATGAGACTGTGGTATTAAACACCGCTTATAAAGGGAGGTGTAATAATAATAATAATAATAATAATAATAATAATAATAATAATAATAATAATAATAATAATAATAATAATAATAATAATAATAATAATAATAATAATAATAATAGTAATAATAATAATAATAATAATAATAATTTATTTATTTATTTAACGTGCCCAGGAAGAACCATAAGGTCTTTGTACTGGCGCACGCAGAAAAAAATTACTAGTAATAAACGAGAAACAGAACACAGTCTACAGGAGAAAATACGAACAATTGAGAGGGAAAATGTAAAGACAAAAAAGGCAGGACAATCGGACATTATACTTTAGCCCAACACAAGACATGTAGAATGATAATGATAAATACAGTCAATAAAAAACTAAGCGCAAGGTAACCTGAAAGACAAAGAAGGAGAAAAAGACTTGTGCAGTGTTCGAAAGAAAACATCGACAGCGACCTGTAAAAATATCCACATCAAGGAGCCAAGCATTATGAAGAGTTTCTATCCTGTGAGTGTTGGCAGAGGCGGGCGGGTGCATGAAAAGGTCTCTGGTTATCTTACGCGGAATCTGAAACACAATACAACTGAGCAGTTCACGGCAGGTTACGGCACCGTGAACGTGCCTGAAAAGAAGTAGCAAATCAGCGCTATTTCGTCGGCAGTGAAGTGATGGCAATGACTATAATCCAACAGTTTCAGAAAAAGATCCAGAGTAATTTCTAGCATCAAGGAAAACTGGTGTGCGCAAAAAGATATAGACAGGGACTGTGTCCCTATCCAGCTTTTTGCGCATACCAATTTTTCTTGAAGTATACGAACCAACTCGCCCAGCTACAAGTTTTATTGAACCTAATTTGCATCAAAGTGATGGTTATATAAGCTTAGGAATTTTTTCCGGACCCGCTCGATGGTGTTACTGTTGGATTTGGAAATGCCATTCCAGATCACAGACGCAGCATTTTAGCCTAAAATTTTATTATAAATTACACGCGAAATATTGCCACTGCTTCGCGCACACGCGTATACGCGTCTGCCATTGCTTTCTGAAGGTGTCTTTATTACCTCAATCATCCAAGTTTCGATCAATAATCTCACAGCCGAAAGCGCGTCACATAACGTTACCGCGCAGTTCGGCGGACAGACGCTTTGTGGCGAATGCTATATTGATTATCGCAGGATCACAGTTCTCTTGACTTGAGTCCTTTACTGTGCTTACGGCGCAAGGCTACACGTGGGCGAAAGAAGAGACGAAAACAGTGCTCTTTCGAGTGATATCGATTTTCATGAGCTGCCAGTGGGTTCCGAGAATATATCGCTGCATTGCAGATTCTCGATACGAACTCAATAAGACTGGCTGCCTCGTCTTGTTGGTAATGTATTCCAAGGTATATGTGCGGAACGTGCACAAAATAAGGCACCAAGGCAGGAAAAGACAAACACACGATGCGCTGCTCTGAAGAAGTGTTTATTCTATAGTCGTGAGCATCATATATTGCCGTATTATAATAGCAGCACAGTCAGGGTTTCGACATTTATATAAAAAAAAAAAGACAAGCAGAACTCACGCAATGTTGTTATGGACAAAAAAAAACAAATAACGATGAGACGTGATCGTTCTATACTTCTGCTTGGTATCATTACAGTGCGCATAAGTGATATTGTTTCGATACCCTTGAATATGCGACCTTCGCACCCTTTTTGTAATAAACATTTATTTGCTATATAAAGCTCCGTGTCCCCCCGCGGACCGTAAGCCTATCGCTTAGCAGAGACGATGGCGCTTCCTTGCCGTGTTGCGCCGCAAAAATGCGCAACAAAACGCTTTGGCCCTAAAGTGTATATTAAAAAAATATCTTGGATAGCTGATCATAGTTAATCAACTAATTAAGCGCAATATAAGAAAAAAAAACACTCTCACGAGCGCCAGGTGAAGGCGAGCCATATGTCGTTGGCTTCATTTACTCCGTCTAATCCCTTAAAAAAAAGAAAAAAAAACCTTGGTTCTTATTACGTGAAACAGCAGGCAGCAGGTGAGGAGGCTTCCGAAGATTAGGACCAATTAATGGAACCAGTTATTATCATATCAAGCTACACAGATTTTTTATTAAAAGTGGGCCATACGCGAACAGTTCTAACTAAAGTTCCACTCAATAAAAAAACCTAATTTTTTTGCACATACATAAAAGAAGCTTTGGCCAGCGCAATGAAACAAAACAAATGAGATGAGATGAATATTAAAGTTGTAGTGATTAAATAACCAAGGAATTATTCACTAACACTAGGGGCACCTTCGTATAACAGGCAGCAATTTTAAATCTTGTGGCACGATTTTGCTTATTGAGATTCATTACACACCCACTAATCTGATAAGGAAGTGTGTCAAGTTTTAATGAAAAATATTTATTAGCAAAAACGTTATGAATGTTCGCGTACGAAAAATACCAAAAATGTAAGTTTCGAGAAAATCAACAAAGAAGATTTGAAACAGGTACAGCGCTTACACGATGTGATCAAGAGCCCTAAAATCCTCGATATTTGTAGCCAGTTCCATCCTGGACCTTACTCTTGTGTGCCTTTTCTCGAGCGGCAACTTCCCCCCCTTTTTTTTTCTTGTTTGCTTTGCAGCATCAGTGCCCTGATGGGACGCTTTCGCGATGTGGTGCCGATCATTTGTGAGGCAAGCTTTTGCAGTGTAGAGGCCAGGCCGGCCAGGATCGATGCCAACTTGCTTCAAAATTTCAAATGTGCTTCTGTTGTCATTATTCAAACGACACATAGCGTCACACAAAGCAAATTTGATGATTTACAGGCTCACATACGTGTCCTTCAGATGTACGACGTTTCGCGTCCACCTTGCGAGTAGTTTATGACTTTTATGATTAAAAATGATGGGTTTACAATGCTATTAGAGCATTATTACATGTTCGCACTTGATATAATTGACAAATAACCTACAAAATACTACATATCAAGCTAATATTATGATTCACACAAAACTGGCACTTTCAGTTTCGGTTTCGTAGGCGATGGGTGGTCTAACATTTTTGCTTGTATCTTTTGAAAGAAACTGCGCCGACGGAAACTTTATGCAGCAAAATGATAGGCGACAAATCGCGCATTTAACGTGACCAAAAACAAAAAAAATGTCATTAAAAAAAAAAGATTCACTTTTCCACTTGGCCACATACTTTAAAGAACTGGTCGAAATTTCCGGATACCTCCACTACGGCGTCCCTCATACTCATATCGTGGTTTTGGGACGTTAAACCACAACAATTATTATTAGAATGTACAAAACGTTTCTTGTAACGACATCATGTGCATTGTAGGCTGTTGTTACATTAATTTTTACTGTACTCATAACATTCCTGCTTTCGTCTGTTTTTGGACGCCCAGTGTAATGATGCATTACCGTTCGCTACATATCTGTAACGCGATACAGAAGGCCTATTTAGCTTACCTAGCACGTGAATCCTGTGTGAATGAGTGAGTGACAACTTTAATCTGTGTGAACTATTTGTTTATGCAATATGCATCTATATTGTGTATTCTGTGTTAATTGTGTACATATGTAATGTATCTCATATTTGTTACCAGATGTAATAGACGTCAATTTTTCTTTTTTTTCAGCTGTATATTGAGCGCGACCCGAATTTTCATATGATGTGCACTTCATTGCATATGTTTTTGTAAACGCTGTATGAACTGAAGGGGGGCAGGGGCCTCGTCAGGCTGTTTCAGCCTTTAGTCTCTGTCTCCGCAGGAGATACCCTGAAATAAAATGATTTTGATTTCATTTGAGTTGATATGCCATTGCTATTGTATAAACAACCTTCCTTTGATAACCTCTGACGGAGCGTGCTCTTGCTCTCGCATAACGAGAAAGAATAACCGGTGGCGAAATTCAGGATAAATGATAAAGGGAGAAGAGCTTAGCACCACTGAATTAGTTGCACGGCATTGCCGCCTGCTTGAAGCGCATTTTTCAGAGCTGTATGCACACATTTGCCTCGTGTCTTTCCAACAAACCTCCGTTACTCATGATACGCACTCTGCTTATCAAATCGCCAACCGGTTTTGCCACAGATAATTGCTTTGTCTCATCCGGCGGGGCTGTTGAGAGAAAAAGGAAGCTATTGCCTGAGGCAGGCCAATCACGAACAAAGGGATATTTCGTAGCTAAGTGCAAGCGCTTCGCTTCACAGTTATCGGCCTCGCACGCTGTGCAGGTCACACAAGACATCGAGACATCTGTCCCCTTTTGTCTGATAAACAGGCTGTATAAAAAGACCCAGAAAGGAAACTTCACACGGAGCTCGTGGAAGACGCCGTGAAAGGTAAGCCCGCCCTCGTTTCTCACTCGCATGTGTGTTTGTAATGCTATACACAACCACAGCAAGTAACTTAACCTGATCCATTCGCATGTGCACTTCTGACCAAAAAATCACAATTGCTTTGTCTCGAATTCACGTTTTGGAACTGCGTACTCTTCAACATGTAAGATCGACGTGCCATAATTCTTCCGCTCTCGCACGTAGGTGAAGGAGTGCTTTACAAAGGAAAATATTAAATAGTAAGCACTGACCGTTTTTAACAAGCCTGCTAGGCCGTAGTGACTAAAAGTACATATATCGCAGTTTTACCCCCGTTAAATGCGGAGGCATTTCATAAGGGAAAAGTGTGCACACGCATGAGCGACGTCGGTGTAGAGAAAGTAGAAAACCTTGTCGTCACTCGCGATCGGCGAGAGACATTTCCGATCCCAAGCAGATCGGAAGCGCCTCTCGCCGATGCAGCTGGAGCCGTGACACGCAGAACTGCTTTCGTCTTTACACTGCGCGGCTTTATCCTGCGCAGTAACACATTTATTTCACTATTAAGGGTGCTCGTTTGTCCTATGTGGCTAAGACTCTTAGCCATAAGAATTTAAAGATTAATTACTGTACGTGACAGTGAGGGGTAACTAAACCTGCTATGAGAGAAGTTGTACTTGAAAGCTGTGCACTAATACTGAGCCCATGGTGCGCCCTGTAATATCCGACATATGAGAGTGTGACAGCGATGCCATGAGAGTTAGCCTCAGCATAAATCGCGTTTACTTGCGGCGAAAAGACGCAAATAAAAGGAAACCTTTATAAGACGCCCATCAACGATTCAATTTTATATCGAAAGGGTGAGGGTGCTAACCTCAAAACAAGCCAGCGCACTTAACGTTGGTCGCTACACACTGAATGACATGAATGGCTGGGGCCTAAGTACCGACCAGTTAAGAACTATATTTGCATAATAGGTTTCGTGAGTACATGTGCCCTATTTGCAGCTTATGCCATATGCTGAAGTAACGGTGCTCAAGGAGGAGGAGGAAGAAACAAGCGGAAAGACAGGGAGGTTAGCCAGTTCTTAGACCGGCTGGCTACAGATAACGCACATTGGAAAGGCGCAGATACAGAGTGCTTGCGTCTTAACACTTGCAGATAGCTTTCTTTCTTGGCAATTTCTGTGCACCAAGAGAAGAACTGTCCAAAGTGTTTCATAGACTTGACAATCGTCCATTGTCGGAGGAAAAGATCTTAGGACACTGGCCGAAACCGTCCTCAGCACGGAAAGCTTTCAAAGCGTTGTTGCGCTTTTTGCGCACAACCAGACTCAGAGACAGACTTTAAGCAGTGTCGTTTATCGTATTATTGTTCTTTTTTGGTAACATCTCTTTTCTACCATCTTTCACTCCCCCTTTCCCTTTCCCCGGCACAGGGTAGCCAGCCGGTCTGAGAACTGGCTAATCTCCCTGTCCTTCCGTTTTTCTTCTCCTCTTCCTCCTCTTCTTAACAAAGCTGTGTTTATTGCCTTTGTGATTAAGTCGACATCTGAAACTTCTGGATCGACCACAACGTCGTGTGCCTGCACTACAATGTCAGGCTGCGGGCGGGGTTTCGGCGGCCGACATTTCACAGAACTTCTTGATCTCCTTTCAATTTCGAGACACGGCTGGGCATCTTTAGAGCGGAGTGGGCCATGCACATCTGCGCACCGTAGAATTAGAAATGGCGATAAACGTCGACCCGAGAATCATCACTCACATAGACCACGAGGCAGTGGCTTGAAAAGCGATAATGTTAAAAATCTGCACTTGCAAAGATTAACCCCGCCAGTGCGCTACGTAGCTGGAGTTCTTATCATTCACCCATCCATCATGACAAAGAATGAAAAAAAAAAGAAAAAGACTTCCTTGCGCGGACCTGTGCCCTGGCTCACTAAGTGACCCTTTCTCCTTTCATCTTATAGGTTCCTGTACAAAATGGCCATCACTTCTATCATCGCCTTGAGTCTGCTTGTCGTCGGTAAGTCCGAGCGAGTGGGATACTATAGCCTGTACCATTTGGTTGGATCACAAAACAAAATGTTTGCATTGATACAGCAAGAATTTCTTCCAATCGGGGTATCTGTGGGCTGCTATTCTGAAACATTTTCTAAATGGGAATGAGAGTTTTACAATAAGTTGGAGTATTCAAAATTTATGAAATAGTTAATGCAGAAATTATGACAAGGGCAATACCGTAAACGTGTACACGCGTACAGAAAACAAAATTACGAGTGACTTTGTAAAATACGCACAAGAAATACAGAGTTACACAAATGCAACCTCAGCCGAAAGAAGCGACATGGAGGCAATAAAACTGACTAAAGAGACGCAGCACGACGATGAGTCTCTAAGTTGTAGCGGTGGCTTTTTCTATGCTGGTGCCTTTTAGCTCTTTTCGTAATATGTCAGTGTCCAGATCAACGGTCCGCCAAAGTTACGAACGGGATCAACCGGCCGTGAACAGTGGATAACCAACATGGCTTAGAATCGGACAGAAGGCATTGCTACAAAACAGCAGCCCTATTTTGCCGTAGTCAGCAACGCTTTAGGCCGCGCGACAGCACAAAGACGCCAGTGATTAGGTACTTGTTCATTACGTATCAAGAGTCGCTACCGAGAGAAAGCTGTAGCGCCAGGAATTCCTCCGACTTTCTAGCAAACGGAGAAGATGCGATTTTCAGAAATACCGCACCAAAGTATTAGAACACTTGAGGTATAGTGCTAATGGCTTAAAAAGGCGTTTGTGGCCGATTCCCTTCAAAGTTTAAGCTGAGCCTGCCCAGGGGGCGTGAAGCGCGACCCAGGGTCGCTGTTTTGTAGCGACGCCTTCTGCTCCATTTTATACCACTCTTATCAGCCACCCATCTCGGCCAGCTGATCCCGTTGATAACGTCAATGCACTGTCGCTCTGATTACTGGCGAATGTCGAAAAGCTAGGAAAGGCGTTAGCATAAAGAAAAAAAAAGGCGTCGCTTCGAAATAGCGGCTTAGCCTCCCCTGTAGTAAAAGAAGCCAAGAAAGTGTTCTATATATACTGTAACAAATTTGTCAAAGCTTTCCATTTTGCACGCAGTGGGTTCATGGTTGCAACTTTTTACCAGAAGGTCACCTTCACGAGCAGATTTCCTTAACAGCGAGGTATCATTTTTACATCTAGAAATTTTGCCGTTTTCGAGATATTTGCCTCCCGGTTACTTCCATTCAATGACGAAAATCCGTGCTACTTGTGCATTCGTGCACAAAACATAAGGATCCACGACAGCTGACGAGAGGATATTTCAAACATCAAGTTCGAAGTTAACGTATTTTGTTGCTTACCTTTACGGTCATAAGTATGAGGAATTGTAGCGTCACGGTCATCAAGTGCGATTAAAAATTCATCAGCAGCAGTCCATCACACCCTTTGCCTTCACGATTCTCATTAATAACGTGCGTTCGGGGCACACTTGCGGGCCTCCTGTGTAGAAGAGTCTGGCTGTTGGTGGATCAGCACATTGAGAATTGGTGCGTGCGCGGGCAAAGACTACAATTGAAATGTCATTACGCGTTGACGCAGGCGCACACGCTGGCACTAAGCAGGATGCCAACAACTACATCGACGCGGTGCTTCGCGACCACCTACCGGCTAACGTGCGTTCGCTCAACCTGGACCCGACTCACTTGCCGGGCTTTAACGTGAAGATCGAGTCGACGGGCCTGACCAACCGCGACCTGAAGGCGCAGTTCCCTTCGGGCATGCTGTACGGTCTGTCGAGCGTGGTGCGCCGTCGCGGTGACTGCGGCGTGCCGGGCTGGCAGGGCTCGAGCGTCACCACCGGCTGCTACGTGTCCCTCGACTCGCTGCGACTCACTTTCGACGGCAGCGTCAGCGGATTCAGCCTTCTTGGCGGCAAAAAGAACGTCAGTCTCGACCTGGTCGTCGAGAAGACCAATGCCTTCGTTGAGGCCACTGCACCTCTCGGTAAGTATGCCTGCCATCAGAAGTTTATAGTTGAAGGGAAGAAGGAACAAGAACTTAATAAGGAAAGAAAATTAGCCGAGTTGGATTACGCTCACAGTTTCAAGCGCAAAAGGACAAAAGCTCGTGTCTTCTGGTCTCCTCTGTTGGCCGTGTCCTTGCGCGCCGTTAACCACCCGCATTTCCCCCCCCCCCCCCCCCCCCCCCGCCACTGCAGACACCCTGGGTATCTATTCGTCAGAAAGTTTCCTTTTCTTTCTTCTTTAACCTGAAGATCTCGATATTCTTGATGACAATAAAATGGCATAACTTTAAGTTAACGCTGACAGTATACTGCAGCATACCGCCTTGACTGAGAGAAATGTTGCCATCCTCAAGTTTTAACTCGGCTATACTCGTTCTACTGTTCAATTCCAACCTTCTAAGGTTTTGTGACTGTTCAAAATAAGGCAAGAAGAAACGTGCGGCAGCGGGAAGAACCCAATTTAGGTCGCGCGTCCTCTCGTCATTCACGATTTCTCGTACGAAAAACGTTTGAAGGAATAACGGTGAAAGCTTACAAGCGGAACCACAAGTTACGACTCGCTTTCTGCAAGTAAAAACCTTGCGATATGTTTTGGGATACTCGGCGGCGGGGGTTAAACCTTAAAACCAATGGGGGTAAAACCACGTCTTAATTCCATATATAGGCGCACGTTTTTTACCAAATTTATTTTAGCGGCGGCCAAGCGTAACATTTTCTTCGAGCGCATCGGAATGGTGTCTGCTCTTCCGTTCCCTTTTGCTGATCCTTGCATTCAAACATCTGAATATTGACACAGATATTCTCTCTGTCTCTGAACTTAATGAATGAAGTAAATTTTAATAATTTCATTTCAAACGTACGATAAATGAATAGCAAGAGAAATTACTCGGCGCAACAAGAAAGCAGTATAAACTTGGTGCAGGCACTGTTAATGACGTTTCCTCACACCTCTGTTTCTCCTTCCCGACTCCACCAGGCCAGCCAGCCACGCTGAAGACACTGACACTGAGCGGCGTCGAGTTCCGCGTGAACGTGAACAAGAAGCTCGAACTGAACGACAAGCGCGAGAAGAAGTTCCTCAAGGCCGTCAAGCAGTCGGCAAGCACCATCCTTCAGGGCATCTTGAACTCATCCTTCCGCGAGGCTCTCAGCCGCTCCGTGAGCAGGGTGCAGCTGCCCAGGCCATGAAACAACGACGCCGTCTATAGCACGCCAGCCAAAGAGAAATTACGAACAACGACGAATTGAAATAAACGACGAAGCGTACCACACTGCATCATTTTCATTTCTTATTGTTACGTTATTCCTACGACGACGTCGAGGGAACGACCTCAGCCGATCCGTTAGAAAAGTGAGGCGGCGAAGCCGTTCCGAAGTGATGTCGCACACTGCCTAGACGCAACAATGCGAACAAGCGGCAATTTGCTGTTTGTTGTCCCCTCACTAGATAACAAACTCCTACGATGAATCGCAGGGACGTACGTTGTTCGAGAACCTTTGTATCAATTAAAGGCCGAAAGAAATACACGGGAAGGTTGTTTTACTTATATAATGCGGCGGGGCTATCACTGTAGGTAGCGGCTAACATTTATTTGTTAGGGAATGAAGTGTAAAACAAGAACAATGACGTTGCAATAGAAAGAAAGAAAGAAAGAAAGAAAGAAAGAAAGAAAGAAAGAAAGAAAGAAAGAAAGAAAGAAAGAAAGAAAGAAAGAAAGAAAGAAAGAAAGACACTAGAGAGAGAGTATCACAAGGTCCCTATGTGTCCTTTCAGATTGCAGAAATATTGTTTACGCTCCAAATATTGCTCAGGTTTTTTTTTCTTCTGTAGAACTAAACTGAAGCAGCAGGATCGGAAGGACGTCAGTGCTAAAGGAGAGCAATCACAGTGTGTGCAATGTATATCCCCGAGCGCACTTGTCTAATGTGTGAAAGCCTGAGCTTGCATTGCCTATATATATATATATATATATATATATATATATATATATATATATATATATATATATATATATATATATATAGTGAATGTCGCTAGTTCGAGCCTGTTTCTTTTCTGAGTAAGTGGTGTCTGAGCGCTTGGCCACTGGGAGTCGCATTGCACTGCGTGCAGAGAAGTCACCTGTTGTAAGGGAGCGATGGGAACGTCTGAATCTCTCCAACTCTATCGGCTATGAACCTATAATCGAAGTAACACGAAATAAGTGTACTGCCGTTAGGAGAGCTGATTATCTGAGCTGGAATGCGCGTATAAACAACTCACGCTCATCTCCCTTCCCGAAAACCATTCTTAGTCTGTCAGATTTTTATAAGAGCAACCGCACATGTAAAGAAGTTAGCTTACACGGCATTGACGCGAATAAAATTGGTATATGCAAGTGCCTCTTTGGACCCATATACTAAAGTTAACATTGATTCACTGGAAATAAAAGATTCAGATAAGGGCTAATAGTGTGATTTTCTATGAAAACGAATTAGGGCCGCTTTGCACTATAGTGGTGCCAAGCCTGAAGGAAGAGCGTAGTTGGGAGGCCTTCCTTGTTTCCCTTTATTTTTAAACGCGAAGCATTTCTTGGCGAACCAAAACCACTTTGACGGTTTCTATCTACGTACCTATTCATAGATCGGCAAAAAAGTTGGAGCTCACTCAGACTCACTCAGCAAATATATTCTGCTCTGAGGGCTCACTCGGACTCAGACTCACCAAAATTCTCCTCAACCGGACTCACTCGGACTCAGACTCACTAAAGTTTTTCTCAACCGGACTCACTGGACTCAAATTCACCGAACGTTTTATTCAGCCGGGCTCACTCAGACTCACGGCTTGACTTGAGCCTGAGTGTGCCTGAGTGGGTCGGCTCATGAGTCCGTAAGCGTAAAACTACCTTTTTTGGATCTTGGTGTCAATGCTATTTAATGCCAATATCTCGCATAATCGGTGCTCTACGATACGCCTTTTGATCTTATACCTTCAAATACGAGCTCTCATTAATCCAGTAGTCCAGTAAGGACATTTTTATGAAATACCCGACTGACACGAGATATTTTTACCAAGAACTTTCAGTGAAAGAGTTTGCGGGGGGAGGTCATGGCACCCCTCAAAATTCGCGTCTCTGACCAATAAATATTGAGGTGGCACATGAACGTGAGTGCGTTGAGATATGTGCGAATAGATTTGAGTACAAGCGTAAGCCGAGATAAGGCTGATAGTAATGCTGAAGATGAGTAGATAGGACCATAGGTCGGCAATAAAAGGTGGAGCTCACTCAGACTCACTCAAGAAATATATTTTGCGCTGAGGGCTCACTCAGACTGAGACTCACCAATATTTTTTTCAACCTGACTCACTCGGACTCGGACACACCAAAAATTTC
Source organism: Rhipicephalus sanguineus (assembly GCF_013339695.2). Taxonomy (NCBI): domain Eukaryota; kingdom Metazoa; phylum Arthropoda; class Arachnida; order Ixodida; family Ixodidae; genus Rhipicephalus; species Rhipicephalus sanguineus. The sequence continues at coordinate 203,120,976 of NC_051176.1, read as the reverse complement.
CTCAATGGGACTCACTCAGACTCAAACTACCAAAATATTCCTCACCCAGGCTCACTCAGACTCAGACTCACGGGCCGATCTGAGTCTGAGTGAGTCGACTCATGAGTGAGTTTGCTGGCCTATGTGTAACCTGTCTATCTATCTAGCCGCCTACGTCTGGACGCTCTCGTGGTTGTCTCCTTAATTTGACACATACCAAAATTTCCATGGGAGGGCATTAGTGCATGACGAACACGATGAACAGGTCATTACGTGAATAGCGTGAGATACTTCTCGCGTACGTCATAAAACCCTCTCCTTCAGTCACGTGTGGCACATACCCGTATACTACGGCACATGGAATGCGGGTATGAGCCACAGGTGATTCACAGTTTGTATGAACCCAGGAACGGCGATAACAAACTTTCGAAAATCTTTACTTGGTCGCTTTATGGAGCTTGTGTCATCGAAAGTGCGGAGCAGGCGTCGGCAGCGTTGTCGGTAAGGGAAATATCAGAGCGGAGGAAAGATTGAAAATCACGTTGACAGCCACAATCAAACCCAGGTATCCTGCGTGGCAGTCAAGTATTCACCTATACAGAGGAACGCCAGAGCTTGAAACTGCTTAAGAAAACCATTATTAAACTTAGCGCAAAATAACACGGACAAAGTGAAGTGGTAACATACACAGCGCTGTGTATGTTACCACTTCACTTTGTCCGTGTTATTTTGCGCTAAGTTTAATAATGGAATATTACCAACTCGCCCAGCAAAACGTCCTTCTGAAGCTTAAGAAAAAGACCTAATAATGGCGCCATATCGCGACAACGTTAACTGTGACTGCATGTGCGCTATCGGCGTTTCTAACAATGTAATAAACGTTACATATTAACTCCTACGACTCGCCAAGCTATGGTAAACCATTGTTCAACTCGTAGGACTACTGGAAAAACCGCTTCTTATATATGATGTGCTCATCATCACATCGTAGTGTGCAGTTCATAGGATACCCTTTCGGCTTCAGTGTAGTCGACGTGCCTGGTAAGCCCATGATCAATCCCGCAGCCAAAGGGGAGTAGGAGGGGAGCCTAGGAGCACCCCCTAGGCTTTCCTCAAATAGTCAAGGCCTGCAGCGAGTGCTTCCCCTCCTCCCCTCCCCTCCCCTCCCTGAAAAAAATTCCTCGCTACGGGCCTGCCCACGATATAGGCCTACATACGACGAACACGCTGCAGCCGTATTGATCACGCAGAGAGAAAGACTCACCTCGACGATGCAATGCAGAGTATTGCTAAAGAGGTTTCACTACCCCTTGTGACCGCAGTTCTGCGGTGAGGAGACGCGACAAATACCCAGAGAAGATAGGGAACACATACACGTCGCCCCGATCCCGAAAAACATGCACCCCACGGTTAATGCCGGCCGCAGACGAGCAAGAGCGGTGGCGCTGGAACGGTTACGAAATGACCCAGGCACCTACTATGCAGATTCCAGCCCATACCCAACGAGGCAAAAAGCATTTGCAGTGATCGTCACCAATGGAAACCAAGCGATCACGTCGGCGACAATACGCACGAAGAGCATCGCCGTTGCAGAAGCGGCGGCCAACTAGCCACCCGGGCAGCAGAGGGCAACGGACAATCTGCGCATGTTATCACAGATTCACAAGAGTCTTGTCGACTGTTTCTCAGAGGCGTCCTTCCCCAGAGCGTCCTACGCATACTAGGTTCCAACCTCCAAGAAGACCACGGCACGACATGGTGCCCCGCTCACGAAGGTGTAGGTGGAAACGAACGAGCGGACCGCTTGGCTCGAGCATTAATTTTCCGAGCCGCGGACATACCGACCCGGGCGGATTACTTCATACCTACGCTGCCGCCACATATTCTCGAGAGCCAAAGACGGGCACGGCACACAATGGCGCCACGCCACCCCAAACACACACGCTGGCAATCCAGGGACTGGAGACGCCTACAGACAAACACACATCCGAACATACACACACTCAGTAAAATGCGGCCGTCCCAATACGCTGACCGCTGCCCTTGGTGTGGCGACACAGCAACACTCATTCGCATCACTTGGAATTGCCGACAAAGACCAGCAGAGGGCAACTCACCCCTCATCACACGCAACCAATTCGATAGGTCGTGGGAGGTGCGACTCACCCGGCAGGACTTGGGAAGCCAGCAGGCAACTTTGGACCAGGCCAAGCGAGCCGATCGGGCCAGTGGGGCCCTGGAATAGGGGCTCCAACCACGGGAACCTCAGTTTGCCATTAGAATAAAATGTTTATTGCTCCTCCTCCTCCTCCCACGATATACCCATAACTGCTGAAAATGCACAAAGACGTCGGTGCTACTCGCGACGCTTGAAAAGAAACAAAAAATTTCGGTATAGGCCACTCATCGGCTACTGCTTCGCATAACATCGACTCCCAGAATGAGGGGGATCTGCCGATTTTTTTTTTTTGTTCTCTTTCTCTGTGTTTCTTGTGTCTGTTTTTTGTACCTGTTGCTTTCTATTTCTTTCTTTCCATTTCTCTCTCTCTCTATTGCTTTCTCTTTCTCGCTCTTTCTATCTTTATTTCTATTTCTTCCCTTTATTTCTCTCTCTCTCTTTGCTTCTTCCTCTCTGCTTCTTTGTTTCTTTTTATTTCTCTCTTTCTGTCTTGCACTCTGTTTCTTCCATCTCTTTTAGTGTCTGTTTATTTTTCTCTCTTTCTCTTTCTCTGTCTTTCTATCTTTCTTTCTGTCTCTCTCTTTCTTTGTGTCTCTCTTTGTTTTTCAGTCTTGCTCCCTGTTTTTTCTCTCTCTCTTTCTCGTGTCTGTTTCTTTCTCTCTCTTTCTAGTCTTTCCCTGTCTTTGTATCTTCTTGCGTCTTTGTTCCCTTTATTTCTCTCCACTTTTCTCTTTCTTTCTGTCGCTTTCTTTCTTTCTTTCTTTCTCTTTTTCTTTCTTTCTTTTTTCTTTCTCTATATTTTTTTTCGTTCTCTTTATTTCGATTTCTTTCGTTCTCTCTCTCTCTCTTTGTTTGGGGCGGGCGTCAAGGAAAGAGAAAAACTTTGGTGCGGACACCAAAGATTTTACGGCCGGGATAAAGAGCTCCGCAGTCGAACGGTATCAATACCCGACAATTCAGAATGAAAATCTTACGCTTCAATTTTTCCACTTTCTGTTCAATCGACAACACATCCTGGACCCTATCTCATTATGCAACGCAATTAGCAACCAGACAAACGCACCGTACTCATAGCTTGATCTTTACTCCTTCCTTTGCCAGAACTAACATGTTTAAATTATATCTGTTCCCCCGAAAAATTGTACAATGGAACGAGTTTCCATGTTCAAGTTTTCACTCCGCCAATACTTTAGAATCTATAGCACAGTTTTATATGCGAAGCATTTCTTAGCGAACCCAAGACACTTTGAGCGTTTCTATCTATCTATCTATCTATCTATCTATCTATCTATCTATCTATCTATCTATCTATCTATCTATCTATCTATCTATCTATCTATCTATCTATCTATCTATCTATCTATCTATCTATCTATCTATCTATCTATCTATCTATCTATCTATCTATCTATCTATCTATCTATCTATCTATCTATCTATCTATCTATCTATCTATCTATCTATCTATCTATCTATCTATCTATCTATCTATCTATCTATCTATCTATCTATCTATCTATCTATCCGCCGACGTCTGGGTGCTTTCGTGATCGCCTCCTTAGCTTGGTGTAGACCAAAATTCGCATGGGAGGGTAACATGGTTTGACGAATATGACTGTCTGGTCATGACATGAATATCGTGAAAATTCTATCGCGTACGTCGTCAAACCCTTTCCTCCAGACACGTGTGGCACATACCCGTATACCACGGGCCACGGTAAGCGGGTGTGCGCCACAGGTGATTGACAGTTTATATCTTTCCAGGAACGGCGAGAACAGACACTGGTAATTTAAACGCGAGAGCGTAAAGAAAAACCGGCAGCGGCAGCGTTGACCCGACGAATGCAAAGATTAAAAATCAGGATCCAAGCAGGAATCAAATCCAAGCATTCTGCGTAGCAATCAGATATTTTACCCCAGAGCCACGCCGCGTATTGAAACTGTTTTGGAAAAAGACCTTATGCAGCCGAAATGTCGATGCAACTACGATCGTGGTTGCAATGCTGGCTATCTAATTTTCTAACAAAGCAGTAAACATTAGATATGTTATCCTTTGATACAGGTGTCAGGCCGGGTTAACGTCAATTGTGGTTCAGTGTTGGCTCCGCTTTTATAGAAGTCTAATAAACAATACATTTGTATTCCTACGATTAAGCAAGCTATATTGAAGCATTGCTCGACCCCGGAGGAATACATTACCGAAAGTTGCGCATGATATTCACATGAATGCGCCATAAGGTGCACTTATTTTCGATCATACTGACATATGTACTCTAACGTGAAGGCTGACGTTACTTCGCAGCCTTAGTTACCCTTTAAATGCCAGTGTAGTCCACGTGCCTGGTATAGCCACGATGTGCGTACAACTACTACGCTTACAAAAACACGTCGATCCACCTTGTAACGCAAGGCTCAAAGCCGAAAAAATGCAGCATAGACAACTACTCGCTCACTGCTTCGCATGAAACCGATTCCCACAAGGAGTGGGGTCTGCTGAATTTTTTTCCTTTTCTTGTCTCATGAGCGTCAGTCCTGAACATTCTGTTATGCAGTATTCATTTTGAAATTTTGGTGTTCACGTTACAAACCTGTTCTCTGAGCGCATTATCGTGCTACGTTTTTGTAATTTCTCGCCGCTCCTGTTTGGGCACTTACTCCTGCAGTATTCAATAAATAAACATAGATAAATAACATAGCTTAACTGGACGGCTGCTCATGCTTGCCTGGTGGAGGGCAGCATTGTTGAGAAACCAAAGCTGTGAAAGCCATCTGCATATCAATGAGCACGGGTATAGAGACGGCCACACCATGCGCAAAAGCATCTTCGGTGATGGCGGCAGCGCAATGTCCGCGTCCTTCCGCAGTCACCCCCGCAAGGGAAATGCTATGCATGATCAAGAGAGGTAATTCGAAATCGAAGTGAGAATGGGAAGGACTGAAGTAAATGACGCACACGTGCTGCCTTAAACGGCTGACAGGCAGACAGGCAGTTTCCGCAGCTGTCAGGCAGCTTCCCCAACTGTCAGATAGCTTCCGCAAAAAGATTGCAAATATTTCCTATATTACAGCAGAGTGGTTAAGGTCGACGTTGACCATGTGTTGTGGATAGAAATGGTAACCGGCACGCGCCATCTTCGTCCTTTTCTTCATCGCCTTCCTCTTCTTCCTGTTCTGCTTCGCTACCAGAAAATGTGCTCCGATTTGTCCGGCGAATGATGCAATAACTTCATGGACGAGAGAACGGAGAGAGAGAGAGATAGTAAGAAAGAGAGAGAGAGAGAGACAAAGAAATAGAAAAAAAGAGAGAAATTCTTGGCGAAAAAAAAATTTTTTTGCCGAGGTGAGATTCGAACCCGCGTGCTCACGATCCGAAGGCGTGCGTCCTAACCACTCAGCCATCCAGGCACCTCTTTCCTTTAATGCTCGGCCATCCAGGCACGCTGGCAGAGCAGAGCATAGCCTTGTATAGTATAGTACAGCAAGGTGGTAGGAAAGGTAAGCGAGGGCGAGGAAGAGTGATGTGAGGCTTTCGAGGTGGGAAAGGAGGACGGGGGAACGAGTACAGAGAGAGAGAGAGAGAGAGAGAGAGAGAGAGAGAGAGATAGAAACAGAGAAGTAGACAGAAAGAAAGAAAGAAAGGAAACAAGCAGAAAAAAAGATAGAAGGCGAGAGACCGACTAAACAGAGAGAGAGAGAGGAACAAAGGCATAGAAAGAAAGTGAAAGAAAAAAAAAAAGACAGAAAGCACAGCCATGTATTGTACAGTATAGCAAGTATAGTTTGCCATGTGGCGTTGAAAAACTATCATATTCATGAACCGGCACGCGCTCCCGTCGTCATCGTTTTCAGCTTGGTACTCTTCTTCCTCTTCTGCTTCGCTCCCAGAACAAGGGCGCTGATTGGGCCACCGTGGGACGCAATAACAACGATAGGAAAGATATGCTACGTTTAACCGGTCAGCAATCCCATAAATCCCACACAGTAAACAAAAAGATAAAATAAAAAGAGAGCAAGCATAGCCATGTGTAGTATAGTATAGCAAGGGGTGGGAAAGAAGACAGGTGAGAGGGTAAAAGCCTAGCCAAGCCAGGACCAGCTAGGTGCGCACCAGCTCTGCTGTGATCCAGCCTTGCGCGACTGAGTGCAAGCTGCGCTATTTTTTTACAGCGAAAGCTGTTATGAGATCATTTCACCGGCCGTTTTTGGCGCCGTAGTTGTCCGCCGCCGGTGTCCGTAACCAGTATCGCTCGAAATAATAAAAAAAAACGAAATAAGAAAAAAATTCCAGGATGGAACGAGGTTCGAAACTGGGCCCGCTGCGTAGGAGCCCAGTCTTAAACCTCTGAGCCATGCCGGTGCTTGAACTGCTTTGCAAAAAGGTCCTATAGAGGCTTCATGTCGGGAAGGAACCATATTAGCATATGCAATATAGCGTGATAGAAGAGTAAAATAAGCACCAAGCGTCGCACAACGCGAATTCTGTAACCAGGCGTCACACAATGCGAATTGCGCAACGAGTAGGTTGTTGAATGCTTCCAACCCATTACAAAGGGCTCTGCCATAATTCTTCATTGTCATCAGGCACAGCATCAACAAAGTGCGCATAATGCCTTACATGCGTTTAGCAGGTACCAATGTTCTCCCTAGAATGACGAAAAATGGCACAGTGCCTGCTGCCCTACTTCTCAAAAATTACAATGATTTATAGCGTAGTGGGTTCCGCGCAGTTGCACTTTTATTGGTTGCCAAGGAAGCCCATAAGCGCATGATCCATTTCCTCGGGGTCTCAGTAAAATTACAATGATTTATAGCGTAGTGGTTTCCTCGCAAGTGCACTTGTATTGGTTGCCAAGGAAGCCCATAAGCGCATGATCCATTTCCTCGGGGTCTCAGTAAAGTTGTTCGCCCCCCCCCCCCCTCCCGCCGTCTCTCTCCCACGTCAACGTATGTTATACAGCATGACGGGAGAGGGAAATAGCGACCGGGCGTCACCCAATGCAAATTACATAACTGGTGGGCCGTTTAAAGCTTCCAACCCATTACAAAGGGCTGAGCCATAATTCTTCATCGTCATCAGTCGTCGCGTCAACAAAGTGCACATAATGCCTTACAGACGTGTAGCTGGTGCCTCGCTTCTCCGCAGAATGACAAATAATGGTTCAGTAGGTGCTTCCCAACTTCACAAAAATTGTGATCTATGGCGTAGTGGGTACCTTTCTAGTGTACTTGTATTGTAGCCCCAAGAGAGCTTACAACGGACTATAGAAACGCCGCTCTTCCAGCTTTCGCTGTGACTGTGCTGCGGTTGCAGCGCAGGCCTGGCGTTTTTTTTTTTTTTTTTTTTAGTAAGTTTTGTTCTAAAGCGCAGCTCTTAGGCGCCCATTCCTGCGTTGAACGCCGTCGCCGTCGCCGTATGTGGTGTAACCGATAGACATGAAAAAGTAACCGCCAGACATGAAAAAACAAGAAAAGAAATACCCGGGATTGAATGGGATTTGAACCCGGGCCCTCAACTTTCCAGTTGAGTATTCTACTACAGGACCACGCTGGTTCTGTATGGGGTCTTTTGTATAGGTACAGGTATAGGTATAGGTATAGCTATAGGTATAGGGTCTGTGTATATGGTCTTTTTGCAAACTCATTTGCAGAAAGACCCTATACAGGAGTCATGACGGGCAAGGAATCGCGTTAACCTACGTAATATAGCGTGTCAGAAGAGTAGCCTAAACCAACAACCACTCATCACACAATGCCAATTGCGCAACTAGTGTCGTTTAATGCTTCCCACCCACAGCAAACTGCTCAGCTATAATTCTTCATCGTCATCAGCCACAAGCAGCATCAGCAAAGTGCACATACCTTACAGATGTGTAGCGGGTACCTCGCTTATCCACAGAAAGAGGAATAATGGCGTAGTGGGTGCTGTCCTACTTCACAAAAATTATTATTTAATGCGTAGTCGATACTTTGAGGAAAGCCGACATTTCAAACACAGTTGGCCTTGCCCCAACACGAAGGCATGCGCTCAGAATTCACATTAGGCAATATCGTAATTGTCGGAGAATTCTACACATCCTATATTACATAACAGGCCCTAATATCTATTGGTAAACACTTACAATCGAAAAGTAATTTTTTTCAGGTTCCTATAGATATTATAACGTAAATGTTACGAAAAACACACAAAAGAGACCACTTCGGACATTATTATTTGCATTTTCTGACATTTTCTTTTGAATTATCATGGTGTTACTTAAATTGTCTATTGCATGTGAAATGCTTAATTTATGCTCTGCTGTTACTGTGAGAACGATGTCTGAGAGATCTTTTTATATCTCCTTATATCATACATCTCCTTATATCATGCCAATAAAAAAAAACGACCATTTGCAATGTATTCACATGAGCAGGCCCTCCGGAGATATATATATATATATATATATATATATATATATATATATATATATATATATATATATATATATATAGAGAGAGAGAGAGAGAGAGAGAGAGAAAAGAAATAAACATTTATCAACGGAACATAGACATAAGCTAGCATAGACTAATCCATGCCAGCGCAAGGTGGGTGGTATTCCGTGTCCAGGAAACGACGGGTGACTGGGCCGCTTCACCCCGTCCGGCTTGGCTACACTGTTCCTACTCCCGACTCTGTGCCTCCCACGCGTCACCGAGGTTGCGTCCGCTGACTCGGGCGCTCTACTAAGGTGGTATTTACCGTGACTGTTGTTTTCGGGTTGATAGTGCTGTGTGCGTGTCATCCTGGTCCACAGCGCCCTCTTGGCGTGGACACTCCAATACCAAATGAGGCACGGCACCCGAGACGTTACAGAGAAGGCAAGGTATATAGGGAAAAGGCGTTGGGTGCACGCGGTGCATGATGATGCCATGGATATACGTGTTTGGGTTGAAGGCGAAAGACGGAAGGCGACTGTTACTTCTTCGCTGAGATGTGCTGGGGTGGGGGATACACCTCCGCCCAAGTCGGTAATATTGGAGGATAGCTGAATAGTTTATAGGGATGCCACTTCCGCTTTCGTCGCTGTTTGCAACTGGGACGGCCAGAGAGACTGATGTGTTTTCGGGCCGCAGCGTGGGCTGCTTCATTTCCCGCTTAGAGTTTCCTACAATAATTACTGGAGAAAACTTTGGCGTTAGTGTCTAGAGGAGCTGCATGACACGGCGGTTCAGCCAGTATGGCAGTGATGGGTAGCACATGGATCTGCCTAAACTTTGTCCTTCATGCTTGATGCGGCTCTCTGACTCTAAAAACTGATCAACTTCGACAAAGCATTGCATTATAGACGTAGTAATGTGCAATCAATACGCACGTATGCAGAAAGTTAATAGAGAGCTTTAGTGCTGGGGACCCCAAGCGGCTTACGTACGCACGCTCTTGCGCTCTTTTATACTCCCAGCCGCAACAATGGAGAATACAAAGAACGCAAGGGCTTACGTACGCAAGCCGCTTTGGGGCTCCGGCACTAAAGCTCTCTATTAGGGAGCTTTAGTACTGTCTACGTAGCGTCCGTAACGGCGTTGCGTACGTAACAGCGCCGCGCTTGACATAAAGCGCGTGCGCAGAATTTCTGCTCATGCGCTCTTATGTCAAATGTGGCGTTCTTACGTAAGCAACACCGTTACGGACCTATGTACGCAGTACTAAAACTCACTATTGCCTTTACGCGTTTCGAAAAATACATTTGCTCAGAAGTCTATAGGGCTATAATGTGGTAGTGCCAATCTTGCCTCCTGTACTGGTGCCTAGATTTAGCAGCATTTATAGAGAGTGCCAAATATAAATTGCTTCTGAGAGCTGATATTCTATACACATGCCTGCCCGCAGAATTTGGTATACCGGGTGTTCAGAATTAAGCTCTATGGTTTTCTTAAAATTCAGCACTGGGAGGCACGTGAAAACATCCTTTGCTGATAAGTTATGTATTCAAGGGGACACAAAGTGAGACATTAGTTCTCTGTCAGCAGCCCAATTAACTAAGGTTGAATAACGAACTATTTAGTTGGGACATTAAACCCCAGATAATATAAAAAACGAACCATTTAGTGACTGCAGTAGACGGGCATGTTTGTATTGAAAAGTTGGAGACAGTCGCGTTTGTACACAGTTCCAATTGGAATAATTATTCTAGCCTGTCTGTGCTTCGAGACATTCCTCTGCAAAATTTAATTGCGGTTTGCATGGTTACGCATCCAAGGCGGTGAGGGTCGGCGCAATATTCCTCCCTGACGTGACGTGCAGTCATTCCTTGCTATCGCTAGCCGGCAGTAAAAGGGTAAACGTTATCATTATTGCCCATGCCTCCGACCCGTTGTCAGAATAAACGGTGCACGCAACTGCCGCGGCAATTCAGGGAGGAGCTTTGCACCAGTCCTCACTGTCTTGCATGCGTAATCATCCGAACTGCAATTAAACTTTGCAGTGGGACATCTCGGAGCACAGACATGCTAGAAGAGTTCTTCCAAGTGGAAATGTGTAGAAACGCGACTGCCTCCAACTTTTCAGTACAAACATGCCCACTTACTGCAGTCACTAAAAAGTTCATTATTCAACCTTAGTTAAGTGGACTGCTGAACGATAATTAGTGTCCCAGTTTGTGTCCCCCGGATGCATAACCTATATGCAAAGGCGGTTTTCCCGTACCTCCAAGCGCTGAATTTCAAGGAAACCATAAAGCTTAATTCCGAACTCCCGGTAGTTTCGCCATCTTGCAAGGGGTTTGTTAGTGCTTTCAGGAACGTCAAAGTGCCCATACGCCTTACAAATAAGCAATCGGTACACCTGAAAGAAAAAGGTTGCTCGAGAAAGGGTACGTTCACAAGGAGAGAGAGAGAGAGAGAGAGAGAGAGAAAGGTTAAGTTAGAGGCAGGGAGGTTAACCAGAAGAAAGTTTTTCGGCTTGCTATCCTGCACTGGGGAAGGGGTAAGGGGGGATAGAAAGGTAAGGAAGAAAAAAAGAGCAAAATAATAAAGAAGAAAAACGCACACACACAGAAGCAAGGGAGTGTCATAGTCGTTTAGCGAGGCCGGTTGAGCCTTGTTCACAAGGAAAGGTATACGGGGACAAGCGCAAGCTCACACTCCATTCATAAGCGGAAGCACCGAAAAATAGGAAAAAATGTAGCACTAAGAGCACATGCGCAAAAACCAAGCACGATATTTGCGCATCTCATGCTTGGTTTTTGCGCATGTGCTCTTGGTGCTACAATTTTGTTGCAACAGCGTGTGCCCTTGGTGCTACGCAAGGAAGGCGGCCGTCCTTTTTTCTTTTAAAAGCGAAGCATTTCTAAGAGAACCTTTGGCACTTTGAGCGTTTCTATCTACGTATCTATGTATGTCTCTATCTATCTATCTATCTATCTAGCTGTCTACGTCTTGCTTTCATGATCGCCTCCTTAAGTTGGTGTAGACCAAATTGGCGTGGAAGGGTAAGATGATTTCACGAATATGGCTGTCGGATCGAGACATGAATAACGTGAAAATCCTGCCGCGTACGTCGTCAAACCCTTTCCTCTAGACACGCGTGGCACATACGGGTATGCGCCACAGGTGACTGACAGTTTATATCTACCCAGGAACGGCGAGAAGAGACATTGGTAATTTAAATGCGAGAGCGTTAAGAAAAACTGACATCGGCAGCGTTGACCCGATGAACGCAAAGAATAAAAATTAGGATCGCAGCAGGAATCGAACCCAAGAATTGTGGGTGGCAATCAGGTACTTTACCACAGAGCCACGCCAGGTCTAGAAACTGCTTGGCGTAATGTCGGTGCAACGTCAATTGTGGTCTTAGTGCCGGCTATATAATTTTACAAGAAAGCAATGCACACTACATATGTACTCTTACGATACAGGCGTCATATCAGATTAACGTTTGTGGTTCCAATGTTGGCTCCGCTTTTATAGCAGTCTAATAAACGTTACATTTGTATTTCTATGATTCAGCAAGCTATATTGAAGCATTGCTCGACCCCGGAGGAATACATTACCGAAAGTTACGCATGATATTCATATGATTGCACCATAAGGTACACTTAGTTTTGATAACACTGACGTATCTACTCTAACGTGAGGGCTCACATTACTTCGCAGCATTAGTTACCCTTTAAACGCCAGTGTTGTCGACGTGCCTGGTAAGCCCACAATGGCACGCAACTACACTTACAATCGTGTACTACACTTACAAAAACACGTCGATCTACACCTCACAACGCTTCGCTCAAAGCCATAAAATACAGAATAGAAGTATACTCGCTGACTGCTTCGCATGAAACCGATTCCCACAACGCGTGGGATCTGCCGAATTTTTTTTCTCTAAACCTTTTTCTTTCAAGTAAACTTGCATATATGCAATATCACACTGGCCAACAACGAGTTTGACTAGAACCTGCACACGTTCGCTTCTTCATATACAGGCCAGGAACTGTTTACATTTTTACAAACTATGGCTCAGTGTCGATCAGATTCATGTGTGAAAAGCAGTTTCGTTCAGTGTTTTGTAGTTGGCATAATTCGTCGCGCTTAAAAAAAACTCAATGCTAGAAGGTTCATTGGTGTGAATTCCAACTGCTTTTGAAAGTGCACCCATGGTCACTTTTTGAACGTCGCCTGCGGTCGAGTCTGCTCAACGCCTTGCCTCGGCGTTGAATTGATTACATAGCACGAGAGAAATGCTGACCTGTAATAACTATAGTTTCCGGCCTTGTTGTTACACACATGGAAGGCTGGCCGCGAAAGTGACCGCTCGACGCGGAAACTATCAGCAGAAGCTTACCCTCCCTTTCGCTTTGCTAACAACTCTTACGTGTCATGTTGTACACGTATAACCGAAATATGGAAAATTACGCCCAGCCATATTACCAGTTAGTCCTGTCTTTAAAATGCATGCGGAAAATCTAGACAAATGATAATGATAAAAAGTTACTGAGCGCAAGAAATCTAGACAAGCGACACACGCCCGCCTTGCAAAGGACGACGATAATAGCGAGTCTTGTAGTGATATACATGCCGCTCCATCATCTGGCCTCGTCGCCAAACGGAACGTTCGAAAGTAGTTGAACAATCTCAGTCGTGTCACTGCGGCAGCTGCAGCGTTTGACCTCACCGATTTAATTCCATCCACGAACAACCAATAGTTTATCAGAAAGAGAAGCTATAGAAAAGAGTGATATAGACAAAGGCGCAAAAACATCTGAAGGCGTAAGCACGAAGAGTATAGACAAATCTATGTAAGCACTATAACTTGGAGGGTGAACGTTCTCAGGGCCACAGTTTCCTCTATAGTAGTTGCTCTAGAAAACTACATGATTTTGCGCCATACCTTCGTGTGCTGGTACCCAATCGATGTGTTTATCGGGAAGTTGATGGTTGTTGGTAAGCATTGGCGTTGCCAGAGGGGGAAGAATAAGAGTTCAACCCCCCCCCCCCCCTGGCGTTACGCTGGTGGCTGTTGCTAAGCATTGAAGTAGAGAATGGCGGTGAGGTTCAACCCGCTCCCCCGCAAAAAAAAAAAAAAATACAATTTTGCATGTGTATATATACCCCGACACATACAAACGCACGAACGAACGAACACAAAAGCTGGTTGACATCCTCCCCCCCCCCCTCCCCCCCCAAAAAAATTCTGATTACGCCCCTGGTTCGAAGGATTTTGAGGCTTTCTCGGATATTAGACTTTTTGGAAAACTTCTACAGGCCGCCTGTTAATCGGAAAGTGTAATTGTCGTGTCCATGCTGGAAGTACAGTAACCATAGCCATGGCTGCTTCGTCGGCTGTTTCGGGATTTTTCGGCATAAATGGAGGCTGTAGCTAGCTCTGTTCTTCAGTTTTCGTTGACACTCAATGTATGGGCCTGGCGTCTCGGTAGCGTGCGGCGTCGGTGTATCGAATGTTGGGGTCCATGTAGAATTTTCTGCTGAGTGCCCCAGCTTGTACATGTCGTCTTCGTGCTGCGTTGGGTGCATATATCGTGGTATAGGTTATCGATATGGGCATTCAGCGTTCCGGAAGGATGCGTGCTTACACGTCGACATTCACGATGTATTCGTAACTGCAGAGAAGATGACGAAGTAGAATGCAGCCTATTGGGGTATGTTTGAGACTTTCTAGCTGACTACCCTCGTGGGTTTAAGCCCACGAGGCCAGTCAGCTCAGGTGTTATGTAACTTGAGTTTCACGAGATTTTCTGAGATACCATGGTGGGCAATCCGAGAGTGGTTTTGACGGCTTTTCTGATGATGATGTCAAACTTTTTAATTTTGTTGGTTTTTCAACGAGAGCTCAAGGTGATAAAAAATAGCTCGCGCTAAGAGCCGGGGAACAGCTCGTCGTCTTCCTCGCGGCAGCTGGTCTCTTCAGCTAGTAATACTCCTGGTGGCAAAAACACCATCCCGGTGCCGTTAAATCTTTGAGGCGTGCGGAGTCGCAAGGCTAAAACCTGACGATGCGCGCAGACATTGTTACTGGTCGGCACAATAGAGGGCGTATAATGGCTAGAATGGTGATACCAGTCACTTGTCTAAGCACGCAGCAAGGGTTTGATAATAAAAAATTAACAAGTTTTTGTTAATTAGCGCTTTCAAAGTAACTTTAGCAAGGTATTTTCGCCTCGGCGTAGAGTTCGTCTGATGCGACGACTGATGCCCTACTGTCATAGCATTTTGATTAAGAGGGTGTATTGTCTATAAGAAGGCAGCCTCCATAGGCCTGGAGGAAGCGTCGGTTGAAAAAGGGGCCACGTAATGGTCGGCTATAGAGGATCAACACTGCGGCGGAATTTGGTTGGTCAAGTAAAAATTCACAATGGGAATGCGAGTCCAGTTACGACAGTAAGAGCAGTGCGAGGTCTGCAATAAAGTTTTGGAGCCACAGAGTCAGGAAGAGGCACGAAAGAGGACAGTTCATTATATGCTAATGATTTTGGCGGCAGGCGAACGAATTCGGAGGTGTTCAACCGGTTCGGTGATGCGTCAGCAGATTCCGACAGAAGAGAATAGGTAACTCAATGCGGAGGGTACTTGCACAACACTCAATAAAAGCGGAATGCGTGGGGAAGAAATTGACGAAAACGATTGTGTCGTGAAGGAGCTTTTCGATCTGTTGGCGGAAGTCAGCACTTATGATGAAAGGTGGGCTCTTGTGTCGAACGAAGCAGCGACAGGAAAGCCGTGAACGTCGACTACAAGAAAGTTTCGGCAGGTGGGTACCGTCAGAAGAGGACTTGAACGCAAGGTCGGCAATGCGTTTCCAAATCGTTTCCATTTCAAATCATGACTTGTTTTCTTCCACCGTACACAATTGCTTACTTGATGACACGTGAAGTTCATATTGCATATATATTTTTTTCTACTTTATTTGCTCTGTATTTCTTAGCGTAACTACATTTGCATTCAGTTGCATTGGCCTGACATTGTATCTTCATATGTATTGCAATTGTTATTATTTTGATGTTATTTTGTTTGCTTTGTTCATAATTTGTTATTTCATGTACCCCACTCCCCTCTGTAAAGCTTTGTGCGATTGAGGGTAAAATAAATGAAATGAAATGCAGCTTCCCCATTTACAAGCTGCACTCCCTGTTCCAGCTGGGCGCAAGCGTGGACAGACGGCAACGGGCTTGGCGCGAACGAGGCTGATGGCGCCGGCGCGAAGGAAACCATTCGTAGTGGATGCTCCCTGCAGGGGAGAATCAGCTGCAATACGCTCACGGAGAGTGGCATAGTTAGTAGATACGAACACGAATAAGTGGCGGCGTTGTCGGAGGCGGTTATGGCAGTGACGAAGGACTTGTGCAGTGGCGTAAGTCATTAAACGTACGTCACGTCAGACGCGTATATTCACGTCACGTATGTGTGTACGTCACGTCGGGCGTACATGATGCAGACGGATTTCGAAGGGTGGCGGGAAAGACGAGGTGGGCTGCGGGAAAAGAAATGTCCGACGCTGGTTGAGCCGACGAGCACACGGAGTTGGCAATCACGTCCTCAAATTTATTTATTTATGTATACTGTCGATCCCACCAGCGACAATAACAGGATTTTCCGCATGAACAAGCCATCAGCGTAATCGTGGCTAATATATAATATATATATATATATATATATATATATATATATATATATATATATATATATATATATATATATATATATATATATATATATATATATATATATATATATATATATATATATATATATATATATATATATATATATATAGTGTGTTAGCACAATATTGCATATTACAATATTGTGTTAGTACAACTACGATGGCACAAACTATGCTTTGTGCCATCGTGGTTGTACTGACACAATATCTCATGACCAAAATAATCAGTAAAGTTTCATCTTCTAGCAAACAGCGCAGCAGACGGTACACGAAGAAGGAATGAAAGGGACAGACGAGGGAAGTGCAGTCTTTTGCACTTCGCAAACGTCTTCTAGCAAAATGCTGCGCAGTTTGCTAGAAGATGAAACCTTACCAACTCGCCCATCTTTCGACGCTTGTTACACACATAATTAGTAAACTTGCAAAGGGGTGAACTTTTTCGTGGCAAAGTAATATACATCATGCGGCTAAATCAAAGTATCCGAGCGTTTTCACGTTTCCCCCTGTCGTAATGCTGTCGCCGCGGTCGGACGTCGAACCTGCGACCACAAGTTCAGCAGCAAAACGCCGCAGCCATTGCGCTACCGCGAAAGGTGTTTCCGTTCTTTCGAAGTTTCCGTTTCGAAGTTTCAGTTTAATCGAAGTTTCCGTCTTCTAGACTGCAGCGTTTCCAAACGTAATGTGGCCTTAATTGCCGAGATACTGGCAAAGGGATTCTTGTTATTGTCGACCAATCGGGCTGCCCGGTTTTGAACCTATTCTATTCTGTCTGCAAGGTACTTTTGAGCCGGGTCCCAAACAACGCAAGCATAGTCAAGTATTGATCTTACAAGTGGGATGTAAAAAGTCTGCTTTACCTCTTTTGTTACAGTATTAAGATTTATCCGAACAAGAAACATTTTGCCAGCCTTTGATACCTTTTGGTCTATGTGCCTGTTTCATCACAATGTTTCCGTTAAGCAGATTCTCCAATATTTACATTCCTGTACTTTTTTACTGTAACGCGACTGATATTGTATGAAGATTGGACTAAAAAAATGTTTTCGCGAAGCTAACGTGGTTTCACTTCTACATATTTAAACACGTACTCTTGGTAGAGCATCAGCGTGTTACTGTCCTTAGGCCATCTTGCAATAATTCTGCATCTGCTATTGAAGCAATATGACGATAGATGACGCAGTCATCTGCAAGTAGTTTTATGCAGGATTGTGTTTTATCTACTATGCCGTTTGCGCAAACCAAAGACAAAAGCCGAACCAGTACGCTCTTTGCGAAATCAATCAAAATTTCACAACCTTTTGATTGCTCTCGCTGACGTGCGAATGGCCCAAAGATTGCTCAGAATCGTAATAGCACGGAAGTAACACAAAGGACAAAAAGGAACGCAGACAAGCGCTTGTCTGCGTCCCTTCTTGCCTTTTGTGTTGCTTACGCGCTATTACAATACTGATCATGGAGCAGCAATTCGCCCGATCTGCAACCCCTCCAAAGATTGCGTAGAAGAGCAAATGAGCAATTCGCAATCTGAAAGCTTTGATGTAGGGAAGTACAATCATGAAGCTAATTTTTTCGCTGTGTTGCTAGAGGTACCACTTAAGAATACCACGGAAAAAATTCTTTGAAAGCGCTGTCGCAATCATGTATTACGTGGATATGCATGGTTCAGACTGCGTTAACGCAACCAGGAAGAGCGGGCTTAAAAATTTTGCGCAAATACTTTGGCTAGCATACCCCCCCCCCCTCGCCCACCGCCTTCCCTTTCCCGAGGAATCTCTATTCCGCGCCATTGCACTTGCTTACATCGGAGCAACAAAGTGCCTCAGAAATGGAAGGAGTACAGGCGTGTATTGCGTGAGGACAAAGCACACCGGCGAAGGAACGCCAGGCTGCCTGGGACCGCTATGCAGCCACTTCTAGTGCGGTTGGATAGCAGTAGCTGCGTCGGGCATAAGAGTTTAATGAATTTCGTCCGGAGCATATATTGATCTCGCATATACTTACTACGAGATGCACGGACTTGCGCTTCTCTATCAACTGAATTCTGGAAAACTTCTAAAGTTCTGAGGAATATTAGGACAAGTAAAAACATGCAGTAACCAAACGTTAGCGTTTTATATGAATGATCAAAGATGTTCATCGACATCTTAAACCAAGTTTTCTCACAAGGAGCAGCTCACAGTAAGCAGAAAGCAGTAAGATTGTTAAGCATGTAAGTGAACTATAAGAAATATGAACGTTCAGACAAAATGTATGGTGGTGGTGCTGGGGCGACTTTGTTAATGGCACGTCTTTTTGTTCCGCGATAAGTACGTGTTTGTGTGTTTCACTTCTCTTGTATTTCGATGTTTATTGTTTTTGAAGTGGTACATAGAAAGCCGTAATTGAAAGGTAAAGGTGGAGAAACAAGAGGGCGGGGGCGGGCGGGGAGGAGGGGGGGTGGGGTAGAAACTTCACAATCTCTTTAAAGACCCCTATCGAAACTATAAGAGCCCAACAAATAGCCGAGCATCGGAGAGGCGGACAGCTCTACATAAATTAAAAAAATATATAAAAAACGCGCAGCTTGCACTATAGCGGCGCAAGGTTGAAACCATCAGCGGAGCTATAGTGTTCGACCTAGCTAAGTTTTGCTAGTATTACCAAGCTTTTGCTGTGAGGCTAAGTTTTTGCTAGTAGTACTAAGTATGTCTAGACTTGGCTAGACATGTCACATGACTACCTGTTACGTGATGTTGTGATTTTAGTCACGTGGCTAGCTGTAACGTGTTTATGGCGGGGCATGTTACGTGACTAGCTATTACGCGATGTTGTGTTATTTTAGTCGCGTGACAAAATGTTACGTAATCTTTGGTCACGTGACTAGATGTTGCGTGATGTTACGCGATTTTTAGTCACGCGAGTAGTTACATGATATTACACGATTCTAGTCACGTGTCTAGTTACGTTATGTTACGTGATTTTAGTCACATAAGTGTTGGTGGTTTTAGTCCCATGACTAAATATTACGTGATTTTAGTCATGTGACTAGTTATTACGCGATGCTTCGCACTAATGGTGCCAAGCCTGAAGGTAGTGTGGAGCTGAGTGGTCTTCTTAAATGCGAAGCATTTCTTAGCGAACTTCTGCGACTTTGAGCGTATCTATCTATCTATCTATCTATCTATCTATCTATCTATCTATCTATCTATCTATCTATCTATCTATCTATCTATCTATCTATCTATCTATCTATCTATCTATCTATCTATCTATCTATCTATCTATCTATCTATCTATCTATCTAGCCGCCTACGACTTTGTGCTCCGGTGGTCGTTTCTGTAATGGGATGTATAAAAAAAATCGATATGGAATTACACGACTGTGTGACGTTCATAAATGGCAGGTCATAACATGAAAACCATGACAAGCATGCAATGAACGGCATGATTTACCTGTCACAGTCTTAGCGCTCTTGCGGCCGTTTTGTTAACTTGATATGCACCAACGTTGGTACGGTGTGGGAAGTGTATATGACGAACATAAGTGACAGGTCGTAATGTGCAAATCATGGCGTGCATGTCATGTGCGGCATGATTTACATGACGTGGTCTTGGAGCGCGAGCGGCCGTTTAATTGAATGGATATATGCCAAAATTGGTATGGCGAGACATTTCTGTATGGCGAACATAAATGACAGGTGGTAACACAAAAATAACGACATGCATGTCATGTGCGGCATGACTTACATGTCCCCGCTGATGGTGCGCTTGCGGCCGTTTCACTGGTTTGGCATATGTAAAATTTGATGGTGCGCGACGTGATTGTATGACCAACGTAAATGACAGAGGGTCACATGAAAATCATGACATGCATGTCATGTACGGCATGACTTGCATGTCACGCTCATGGTGAGCTCGGGCCGTTTCGCTAGCTTGACATATACGAAATTTGGTAGTGCGCAACGTGATTGTATGACGAAGATAAATGAAAGGTCGAAACATGACAATCACGAAAAGCATGTCATGTACGGAATGACTTACATGCCACGCTCATGGTGCTCTCGCAGACGTTTCGCTAGTGTGGTACATACATAAAATGGTATGGCGGGACATAAATGTATGACGAAAATGTATGAGAAATCGCAACATGAAAATAATAATGAGAACTAACAGATAATAATCCCAAGGAAAGTGTAGGGGGTGTTATTTGTAGCAATTAGAATATATATGTGAAGAAAGTAAAGTGGACGAAAATAGTCAGCGCCGCCAGTAGCCATGACGGTGAGTATGGAACACTCTTTTTCTGCCTGTTGGCGTCACATAGCACGTGATCTTTTTACGATCTGGCAGCTGACCAATTATCCCTCGCATACTACCTGAAGGCATCAAGTCTGCGAGAACGAGACCCCCGCTATACACCAATTCCACAAGGAGGCTGCCATTTTTAAAGCACTCCACCGCCGCAGCGCCGTCTATCGTCTGCGACGTTTCGCCGCCCTTCCGGTGTGTGGGGTTCCGCGGCGGTGTATGCCGCGTATGCGCTCGGTTCACAAGGTATTGCTGTTCTTCGCGGTGCACGGGCAAAACAGGGCAACGCTTTTCGAGTGTAAAGGCGCTGATAAATAATCGCTAAGCTTTCAGCTTCAAAACGGCTGAAACAGCAAGCAGCGGCGGCCCACGAGACGTTCCCGCAGCAGCGCCGACGATGAGAATAATGCCAATGCAGTTCTTAAGCAGCATGTGTAAATTGGTAATTGCTTTGTATGTTTTGTTATAGCTGGCCGGGTGAGGTTCTTGGAATAATCACTATAAAGGAGCGTGAACATTTAGGACAACTGTCGAAGTATAATCGGAGAAACGTAAATGGAGACGAGCGAACACGTAGGCCATTATCCGGCTGCGCGCTAGGTGCGCGCATTAGTGTTTAAGATGGCTCCCGGGTTTCCGTGCCGTGATTATTCAAGTTCAACGTAACTCTAATCCCTAACAGACCATTTTGGTTCCGCTTGGCACGTTGCAATACAATGTTCACAGAACGACAGGAGCACAAACACCGATGCCTGTGTTTATTCGTGTCGCCGTCGTAGCTTGTGGCCTCTGATCCTTGCACAGGATAAGGAACAGAAGTACGACGTGTGAGCTCAAAATTCGGCGTTGAAACAACACCGATGATAAAATAAAAATAAGCCTGTTGCACATCTGGAAGCGTGGCATATGGCGTAAGTTCGCTTCGGCGCGAGCCGCCGCCCCTAGCGATACGCCGAAAGGGCGCTCGTTTTTGGTAACATTATTGTCAATTTGTTTTCTGGCGAGTATTTCAGAGGCATTACGACGAGCGCACGTGTCCAGGTAACGACCTGGCTTTAACGAACGTGGGCCGATTATTCACGACACCCAGGCTGCCGCGCGAAAAAAAAAGTGCGGTTGTCATAACGCTAACCCAGTTATCGTCACAAAATTGACAAGTCGAGAAAGAACGTGCTGTCGACGAAACGTTAGAAACGCGTACCTACGCCAAAGAACACATCTCATGCGGGCCTTTCTGTCATGTAGATTGAAAAGTGCTCATTCAATAATCTCGAAATTGCACGCACTAAGATGGAACATTTTCTAGCCGCAGGCATTGTAAATCATGTGCTGTAGCATAGAAATCAGAGAGGTTCATGAGAACAACTCTTGGCCAAACATTTTGTGTATTAATCGTCAGCCTTGACATTGGTTCTCTTTGGTGCAGATGATAAAGTGTACCAGCACCCAAGCACAATCACAAGCTGGTGTGGTGACTTGGAGAAATGACCATAAGTACAGACACCACATATAATAATATACTATTTGTCGGAGAAGAAGGCGTGTGACCTGAGAGAAGCGAAGTCATTTAAAAACATTGTGCACTTCGCATGCCTTGGCTGCCAGTCTTTCAGGCTTCCGTAGCTGTTGCCGCAGCCAAACACAGCGCAGTGGTAGCTTGTCGACCTGTTCTCGTCCGACATTTTCGATTTGCGGCAGCACAATTGTTTCAGCGCGTCGAAAAATGGAAACACGCTGACCTGTCACGCACCACGCAGTGCAAAACTCGGGAATCCGCACACACCAGCGGCAGCGGTCGGCCGAGGTGGAGAGAGAGAAAGCGGTGAAAATACACCGGTTCGAGGCTACGCTCCTCCTCTCCGTGAAAACGGTCTATAAATGAAGGAAAGAAGTGGAAATTTCTTAGGGCTCGTTTTTCTTTGTTATACACAATATTAATGAGAACTAACAGACAATACTGCCAAGGAAAGTATACGGGGTGTTATTTGTAGCAATTAGAATATAAATGTAAAGAAAGTAAAGTGGACGAAAAGATAACTTGCAGCCGGAAGGGACCACTTCACTTTCTTCACATTCATGTTCTAATTGCTACAAATAACACCCCCGTATACTTTCCTTGGCATTATAGTCTGTTAGTTCTCATTAATATCGTGTCTAACAAAGAAAAACGAGCCCTTAAAAGTCACCTTCTTTCCAACATGAAAATAAATACATGCATGTCATGTACGGCACAATTTACATGCCACGATCATGGTGCGCTCGCGGCCGTTTCGTTAATGTGATATGTATCAAAATTAGTATGGTGGGACATGAGCGCACACAGAACTTAAAGGGCAGGTCGTAACATGATAATCATGATATGCATATCATGTACGGTGTGAATTACATGCCACGCTCTTGGTGCTCTCGTGGCCACCTCGTTAGTTTGATATTTACCGAAATTGGTATGGCGGGACAAGAGTGTATGACGAAGATAAGTGATAGGTCGTAAGATGCAACTCATTGCATGTATGCCATGTACGGCATGATTTACATGACACGGTCTCCTACGCCTTGTGAGAATCGGTATCATGCGAAGCAGTCAGCGAGTATTTCTATGCTGCATTTAATGGCTTTGAGCCAAGCGTTACGAGGTGGATCGACGTGTTTTTGTTGTAAGCGTAGCAGTTGTGTGCACATCGTGGGCTTACCAGGCACGTCGACAACACTAGCGTTTAAAGGATTACTTATGGTCTGACGTAACGTCAGCGCTCACGTAGAGCACATACGTCAGTATTATGAATACGTAGTGCACTTTACGGTGCGGTGATATGAATATCATACGTAACTTTGTTAGCATATTCACTAGGGTCAAGCGACGCTTCAATATAGCTTGCTGAATCATAGGAATACAAATGTCATGTTTATTTGACTGCTGTAAAAGCGGAGCCAACACTGCAACCACATACGTTAACCTGACATCACGCCTGTATCGTAGGAGTAGATATGTAGCGTTTATTGCTTCGTTATAAAATTAGACAGCCAGCACCACAACCACAATTTACGTTGCACCGATATTATGCCTGCATAGGGCGTTTTTCCAAAACAGTTTTGAGACCTGGCCTGGCTCTCTGGTAGAATACCTAACTGCCACGTAGCATCCCAATTTTTACGCTCTGCATTCATCGGTTCAACGCCGCCGATGTCGGTTTTTCTTAACGCTCTCGCATTTAAATTGCCAATGTCTGTTCTCGCCGTCCCCGGGTAGATATAAACTGTCAATCATCTGTGTTACATACCCGTACACAGCGGCCCGCGGTAAAACAGGATTTTCATGTTACTGATGTCATGACCAGGCAGTCATATCCGTCAAATCCTCTTACCCTCCCATGCCAATTTTGGT
>NC_051176.1:203071904-203096903 GCF_013339695.2 Rhipicephalus sanguineus | reverse complement strand
ACACCTTTTCGACGCAAAAACACCTAAAGAAGAGCTGACAACACTCGCTTCTCAAGTTTATTACAAAGTGGAGCATTGAAAGTTAGAATAATCATCCACAAGTATAAGGCTACAATGGGAACCCAGACGGGCTTTGTTTCGAAAGAAAAAAAGCTACGCAGGTAAGAAAAAAAATCGTCGTGATTCGGGGGTCGAACCTGGAACACAACGCCTTGTCACATGTATAGTTATTCAGATGCGCACCGCAGGAGCCCTAATTTGTACTAGCGTCGGGTGGCTCAGATTTTACTTTCTTTCATAAACCTTTCGGCCTTTCATCTTGTGCGGGATTCTATAGAACTGACTTTCCAAGACCAAAAGCAAGCAATTAAAAATGTAAACGACACTTAAGGCACGTTCAAACCGCCGTGCGGGCGGAGCAATCCACCAATCGACGGTTGACGTGTCGCCATGTTGCGGTACTACGCGATACTGGGCGCGCCCGTCTCTGACCTGATTGGCTGCGGCCAAAGCGGCCAACCTTTCCGCGCGGGGAAAATCGGTCCGGGAGCGATCCGGGCAAGCGGCCACGGGTTTTCCGCTTTTGCGGATAATCCGCGTCCGCTTTCCGGATCCGCGCTCGGTGTGAACGTGCCTCGAATCACTTTGGAAAATCCGTCTCTGAAACCGTGCACTGTCATTGAGTCCATTAAAATCCGTGGCCATGCGTACAGCAGCCTCTTTACGGATAGTTATGAGTGTATCTGTGATTTAACATGTGTAACTAGTAAAAGTACGTACAAATAGCCCATCGCACTTGTACCACTGCCCAAGCTATAGAAACCCCGACTGAAAGAGTAAAAGAGTTTCAGAGCGAACACCTACGATGGCGAAGAGGTTTTTTTGTAAACAATACAGAATTTTTAATAACAATCCTATGACAGTCATGTTCCTGTCATCGTCACACACAAACTCTACGTCCAGCCGGAAATACTTTGCCACAGCTAAAATGACATTGAAGTGACTAATCAAGAAAAAAAAAACTAATGAATTAAATTTTTATATATAGACTTGAGGGCACTTATTGATATGAGAAAGTTGCAGATCGTGACAATTTATGACATACAAATCGCAAAAGTTGCACGTAATAAGAGGTATTCATAATCGAATTTTAATGACGATGTCGAAACTGACCGCTCCCGGCGCGCAGGAAACGCGGCCGCTCCGTTACTTCTGGCCGGAACTACCCGCGACAAGGAAGTGGCGAAACGTAAATGAAGGCACACTGCGGCAGTATCTCGCCGTCGAAAGCAGCAAATAATGTTACTAGCACCAGCGGATAGCCTTACGTTTGCGCGTAATGTTCGGTGCTCATCTGTTTCTGTCGCGCTGTACGCTAGAAAACCGCATATCCACCGCTTCTTTCTCAGTACAGCATAAAACTCAGAGGCCGCCAGTGCGGCGCTTCTTCTCGAAGAAAGGCGAAATAGTTTTTCGCGCCTTTTTATACAATGTTTAAGAAAGAAGCACATAAGCACAGCACATCGTACGCAGTGAATAAGCGGTCTACTTATGCATTCCAGACCAATTTTCCTGACCGGATTCTGCTTCGACGCGCCTTGATTCAAATTTCGTCACTTCCTTGTGTGGGTAGTTCTTTTCTGACGTAACTGAGCGGTTGCATATCCTGTGCGCCGACCGCGGTCAGTTTCGACATCGCCTTTAAAATTCGGTGATGGATATGTCTAATTACGTGGACCTTGCGCGATTTAAAAATAATGCGTATTACATAAATTTTGACGCCCTACAACTTTACCATATAAACAACTGCCCTGAAGTTAATAATTATGATGTTAATTAATCACTTCGGTTAATTAGTCACTTCAATGTCTTTTTACGTCGATGCGGAAATACTTTGCCGCAGCTAAAGTTTGTGTGCAAAGATGTCATAGAGACTTTATAAAAAAATCTCTATTTTCTAAAAAAAAGATACCCTGTAGATGACGGCAAGCGCAGAGGGAATCATACCAAAAAAGCACACGTACGTAAGTTTTACATACGGCCAATGACATCTGCGATGAAACGCGGTACTTTTTGTGCATTCTTCGTGGCGAAGCACGCGCGGAGCTTGGGCAAAGGTAAAAAAAAAAGAAAAATATGCATACTAGGAGCCAATGCACACTTATAGCTTCATATAAGCAGTTGCTGGTTCCAGCCTAGAAGTAAAAGAGCAAGAGCAGTTGACGATACCTTGCAAGCAGCGATCAAGGTATCTTTTTGTGCTGTTAAAAAATACAAGCGCATTTGTTCAATTCGCCGACTTACGAAGTCTTTCGTTTACTTTGCCCGTTCCGTCATTTTTGAGTGAAGAGCCTCGCGCAGCGAGCAGTCGTCAAGAACATAACTTACACCTCACTTTCGCTACAGTTTACTTGTCTTCCATTGTTTTTGTATTCTTCCCGACGCCGGGTTGAACTAATACAGCATATAGAGCACGGCCGCCCATTGATGTGCTCCTCAAGGAGTTCGCCGACCGCAAAAGAAAACAAAAGAAGGAATGTCGGCTGCGGAGCTATGAGATCCAAAGCACTTTCCCACATCATGGGAACCCGCAGAGAGAACAACATGCCGTTCGTATGCATTAATTTATATATACAGCCGTCTCGCGTTATTGCTCCTTTCATGGGCACGAGAACAAGGCCCCTTGCTGCTTTACTTAACAGCAGCGAAGCCGCGCGTGTATCCAGGTGGTCCGCCGCGGGCACAGTGGCTGATAAGTGGTTAAACGAACGCGCGAAGTGAGAACAGCATACGCAAAACTGGAGGAACGGGCTGTTTCTCCAGCTGTAGAGCTCCCTGTGAAGGCTGAACCAGCAAAGCATTTGACTTGCGAGTACATCGAAACGCTGTTTAAGCTTAAAATTCCGCCTTCTCCCTATCCTGTCCACAAAAAAAGAGAAAAGAACAAACGCATAATACTATTCACGCGCCAGAGAGTTAGGACTTCGCAATATTCATAAAGGGAACACGGCCGTAAGTATCCCGGAGTCGCTTCGAGCACCACTCATTTGCATGCACAGAAGACGGGCCACTCGCTGCTCGATTGTCTTGTGTTTCATTCTTATTGCTTGCTCGGCACTTTAACTAAGCTGGACAATTGGGCGAGTGACCAGCGGTTGTGTGAGCTGAGCGCCGAGTTGAGTGAATAAAAGGCGAGCACGTGCCGAGAGCTCCGAATGCGTCTCTTTCTCTCTCTCTCTTTCTCTCTCTCTCTCTCTCACACACACACACACACACACACACACACACACACACACACACACACACACACACACACACACACACACACACACACACACACACACACACACACACACACACACACACACACACACACACACACACACACACACACACACACACACGTACGCACGCACACACACACACACACACACACACGCACGCACGCACGCACACACGCACGCACGGAGGCGTAAAGTGTTTTCACTCCCGGAGAGGGGGAGGTCCAACAAGCTTTTCGACCTCCTCTATCCTCACTCCCTCTTCCTTATATGTCTACTTTCCGCGGACGTCCGGCCACCCCATTAAATTGTAATAAATTCTCAGTTAAACCAAATTTCGGTGAATATAGTACGTGCCAGAAGCGCAATATGATTATGAGACATGCAGAAGTGAGGGACTATAGGTTTTTTCTTCTCACCCGGGTGAATATTTCTTGTGTGCTCGAACGACAGTGCGCAAGAGTAATCATGCGTTACAGAGCTGTTCGAGTCTCATTCGTCGCAAGATTCCGAAAGCGTTTTGGAAATTCATAAAGAAATTAAAATAACTATGAGGAGTGCTCCGAGTGGAATTCGAACCACGGTATTACAAAGTAGTCGTCGGAGCTTAGCCACATCGCTCTCATCTATAAACCAGCACCAACTTAAAAGAAATTAAGGCAGCAGTTAATATGCGAAAACAGGAATGGGAAGGAGAAGGAAATATTGCATCCGAAATTGACTAGTGCCAATTATCATTGTCAACGTGAATATTATAACGGAGACTCGACGACACTTCGTAGGCCTTGTGAAGGCGCGCCTGCTTCCACGAAGGAAATTCTTCAGGAAACTGGCACAGTTGCGGAAAATGCTCCAATCATCTTAACACACTTCTTTGAAGGCGGGATATTCTTAAAGGCCCTCTATTCCACCTTATGAGGCACGCGCCTGTGCCGAAGTGATTAGAGCATCGGGCTTCAGTACTAGAACCATATGTACTTCAAATCTCGCCGTCGGAACATTTTGAACATTTTTAAGTAGGTTTATCCGGTGTAGTACAAGTGCGCTGTGCGGATATCCATCACGCGCGCGTGCGTGTGTGGGCGTGACGTCATTAGCCAGGTACATCGCCCATCCGAAACCCATCGCGCTAGCTAAAGAAGCGCTATTTATATTTCAATACTATATCTTTGTCTCTACTCTTTCCAACTGAGGAAGATGACCTCCACATCTCTCAATCTTTACTGCAAACGTGCCGAAGGCGCGACAGCAAAACGTTTCCCGGAATAGCACGCGGAGAAGGAAACGGAAATAATTACAGGAGGCAACGTCAACAACGAATCAGATTTTAATGCGAAGCATCCTTCGGGAACCTCTGCACAGGGTCTTGCCAAATCTTGCTAGTTCTCGCCACGTCTTACCATATTTTGCGTTCGCCGTAAAAAAAAAAAAAGAAAATGTCACACTCATATCGGTCCCCACCAAAACTACCTGCGTAGGTTTGCTGGTTGCCGAATCTCTTTTTAGCAGGACTGCGCAATAAAACTACACAACATGTCTGAATATCTTCATCGCATTAAATATACACTGACACATTTTGAGCATAATTTCCTCAATAGAACAAGTTCCTGCGAGCTTGCTTTCTCGGGGCTTGTAACTTGGTGCGTCTGCTTAATCGGCCTCACAACTTAAGTGCAGTTCAGCATTGCACTACCTCTCGGATTGGTCCGCTTTCGCGGCCACGTCAAATACCTGTTCAGCATCCCGATAAAGGTGTGTGCCCAGTGTGCACATCTATCGCCTAATGGTGGGAATGTAACGAAACTTTCACCCCATCTACATGCACACTGACGACTTCGCCACGGACGCACACGCCCCGTCAACTATATAAGTACGCAAC
Organism: Rhipicephalus sanguineus; assembly: GCF_013339695.2. NCBI lineage: Eukaryota > Metazoa > Arthropoda > Arachnida > Ixodida > Ixodidae > Rhipicephalus > Rhipicephalus sanguineus. The sequence continues at coordinate 203,091,743 of NC_051176.1, read as the reverse complement.
CGCTGTGTCGCGCTACAACGATTCGTGCAATGCTTCGCACCACGATCATTCCTCCAAATTTCGGCCGCATTTTATACCGTAAGATTTCTGCGTTGCGTTGCAGGGCTAGATTACTCGGGGGTCAACGTACGTAGCTTTTCAAGCAGCCAACTTACATGTGTGTGCAAAAAGGTTCATCCGCAGGAGCACGACTCTTTTCTAAAGTATTCGAAGCTTCTTCAGTCTAGTAAGATTTCCATCAGTCCCTGCAGAGGCACATTTCTTCATCTGCCCCGAAATGGAAACGTGCAGCGAGAGCGATATGCCCTAATGACGTACGAAGAAAAGAAAGTTTGCGTGTTTTTGTCATGTGGCAGCAAAAATAAGCAGAGTATGTGTGAGCTGTGTTCACTTCGGTGAGAAACTGCTCAACATTTGCAGTGTGCGGCCATATCGACAGGAGGGACACCAGTCGTGTAACGAGGAAAGTACCGTGCCGTCGACTGCTTTATATGGTGCCGCTCACGGTCCACGTATTTAGGCGAACGAAATAAGTGGCCTACAACTTCATGATTGCATTGGCGTGGCATTCTTCCTAAAACGGAGATGGCGGGTTCTTGAATGTCAAGTTCAGTGGCTTCCGCTAGTGCTTCGGCCCGGAACCGAGAAAACCGACGTCGAAGCTCACTAACACTCTCTCTTACAGCTTTGGTAACGTTTTTTACTTCGTCACACCTTAAATGTATTTCCTGTAACTCGGAGTGAACAGTTTCTCCAATAAGCGCGTCATTAACATCAACATGAATAAGTCTCAAACTTTGAAAGCATCTGGGCGTTCTCAAAAGTCTGTGCCACTCTCATAACGTTTCGACTCTGGCACTCGAAAATGTTGTCTAGTTCTCCGGCTCCCAAAATCGGGAGGTTTCAGATAAGAAATTTGCGGCTATAATTCAACATGTCCATCAGTTATCACCCCAGCTCAGAAAATTCGCACTCCGTGATGAGATAAAGGTAGTTCTTTTTTAAGTTCTTCAAAGGTTAAACTACTAAACAGCCTGCGCTTGAAAACTAATCCGAGAAGAGCACATAAAGCATAGCGCACGAAAGAGCAAAGTAATAGGTTAGTACAGTGCATCATATCTGCTATTTACCGTATTCCTCGACGGGCTTTCTGCAACGACGTAGTTGACGTAATTGATGCCTCTTTCAGAGAGAGAGAGACAGAGTTTATTAGAAGAAGGTAAGGAGGCCGGCCTTAGTACGCTCCGGCCTGCTACTTTGCACAGGGGAGAAGAAACTTTGAAGGCGAAAGAAAGACTGATAAGTGTTATGGTGGGGACATCAAGACGTGATGCATGTATACAATAACTATGTAGCACAGTGGTTTCCGTACAGTCCAGTGTCCAGTCCAGTGCTCTTGAGAAAATACGTAATATTTAAGGCTTGAGCGTGTACTCTAAGAAAAAAAAAGTCTTTTGACTCCTTTCGGAGAGTGTTGACTTGCCACGCGTATGACTGTCTTTAAAGAGGCACGTTAACTCTCTTGTGGGTCGCACGACTCTTCGAAGAGAGTATAATGATCTCCAAAGAGAGTTGACGTGCCTCTTTAAAGAGAGTCTCATGCGTGGCAAGTCAACACTCCCCGAAAGGAGTCAAAAGACTCTTTTATCTTTCTTAGAGTGTGGATCAATATATGGCATATAAATCTCAACTGATAAATACGCGCTCGTACGTATTACTAAGGAAAAAATAGAACTTTTAAAACACCAATGAAAAAGAGCCCTTAATTAAAAAGTCAATATTTATCTTGGAATCACATTTGCTAACAGATTAACGGGAATATTACTAACACCGGCACTATATTACTAACACTTCTAATACAAAACTATAAACATGCTAGAAGAAAGAAACTTGAAGTTGAATTTATGCTTACAATGACATGCATTTAATAATACGTCCTCGGAAAGCAAACAGAACTGTTCTTGCGTTACTTGCGATCCGCTTACTAAACCTAACGCTAATATCCTTGAGAGAATGCGGAGATGAAGCACTTCCTTTCTTCTCCAACTTCGTCTCCGTGAGGGCTCCGTAACGGAATTATTGCGTGCTAATAGATTTAACACTACTTAAGTCAGGCGAGAAATACCGCGACAGCGAGGGAAATTTATGCGCTCATCAAGAAAGAAAGAATTACTGCTTCTGCATTTAATGTCTCTCAGTCCGAGACTCGGTCTTTCTTAATCTCGAAAAGCCCGTCACTCCCATCCTCCGATTACCTTTCTTTCCTTTGTTAGGAAAAAAAAAACCCACTCATGTTCGCTCTTTTATTCCACAACCTACGAACAACCGAATGTCATGCTTTTTTATTGTCTTAATTTCGTAGAACAACTTGAATGAAACTCATGTTCTTAAGTTATCTGTCTAGGTCCAGTTGATGTTTCGAGTTTATTTATTGTTTCCTTGCGGTTTCATTTTCTTGTAACTTCATATAAGTGCTCTAACCTTCTGCATTATATATATCCTTTTACTTTTCCCATCTTGCTAGGGCTATAAAGTGTGCAGCGTGAAACAAACGAACAAACAGACGCACAAACGCGTAAATAAATAAATAAATAAATAAATAATAAATAAATAAATAAATAAATAAATAAATAAATAAATAAATAAATAAATGAATAAATAAATAATTCAATTAATTATTATCTATTATTTAACAGTATTTTCATGCTTCTAGCCATCTGTGAACATTTAAAGTAAAATTTTAAAGACATCTATGTAAGGTTCACGTACTCCTTAACTAACTTCTATGAATTGGGCGGTATTTAAATGTTCTTATACGACACTCGAATTGGGCCTTGAGGGCTGCTCTTTTTATTTTAATCTCCCTGCACGCGCGGATTTGCAGAAATGAGTGCGCCGTTTCCTAATGTTGTAACTGTGCACAGAGATGAACACGGGTCTGTCCCGCAGGCAATGCACTTCACATCGCGTCAGACGCATAAAGCGCTTCCCGCGGGGTACTACGTTTTCCTAGCTCATTTAAATACTCCGCGACTCTTGGTTTTTCGCACGCGTCGGTTCTCCAACGTAAGTTCATTTGGCTGGTAACCGAGTGTCATGTCGTAGTGACTGTTATGCATGAACGGTGACTAGGTACAAAATGTTCTGTGCTGTTAAACGTGACGTTTCTTGCAATGTTATATTATTTTGTCTTGTTGTAAACAGTATAGTACCGTACAGACGACCAAAGTGACAAGCTCCTAGGAATCAACCCTTATACTTTTGTTTTATCGAAGCGTTGTCACCGTTCCGCCTCCAACTGATTTAGTAGCGCCTTTTGCGTCGTCCTAAAGGCCGTTCATGCAATGCCGTATTACAGCACGAACCTCCTTCCGCAAAACTATGAATCATGCAGAATGAAAGACAGCGCATGTAATATCGTGAGCCTTGTTTAAAGTAACTGACATGGGATGTAATCGAGCTTGCCCAATCGTGCTATATAGATTGCTACAAAGCGGCGTTTCTAATTAAATGTTTCATACTTGCCACATCGCCTTGCATTCACTGATTTTGCTTGGCGCCTATATAGCTGAAAGGAATCTTGGCTGTTTTACTTTATAAGATATTCGTAAGGTTTAGAACCACTGACAAAGTACCTAGGTACAATGTCTACGTTGCATGGGCTTGGAAATATTCCTTCAGTAAACGTATTTAATTTTTATATATTCTTAAATTTACTTTAAATGCCTTATGCACGTGCCTTATGCATGGCGTTACAGAGAGGGGTGGTTCACAGATATTGCACACTGTTAGATAAAGGAGCTTGAAAAGACGAATGATCAGGATTGGTGGCTACTGATGCGGGGAGGTGGTTCTATTGAGATGCTATCTTGGGCAGGAGTGAATGGTAGAAAATGTTTTTCTGGCAACTTGGTTCTTGCATCTTGATGTTGTGGTTGATTCGCGGTGATACGAGATGAGGTGATATGAGAAGTGTGGGTTAGTTAAGTAAATTTAATGAAAGAGAGGCAACCGGGCGAGCTTCCTTCTTGATGACAGGTCTGGCAAGGCTAGCCTTGATGGCGGATTTACTTGCACCCAATCAAATGTGTGAATCGGCTTTGAATGACGTCAAGCAAGTATGTTAGCTGTGCTGTAGATGGATCCTAAATTCATTAAGAATACTCTAGTTTGAATCTCACAACCATTTTGTACAACATACGTTTGATGGAAGAGAAAAATTGCGACGTAAATAGCCAAGTGTTCCATTAGCAGAATTAGTCATGCATTCCACACGAGTTTGGCATGACATGTTGTTAGTAATATGAATACTTAATTGTTTAGAGGACTTGACAGAGGACATAATAGAGTTGTTAATTTTGTATGAAAATGTAGAACCAGCAGTACGGCGAGGAAATGTCAACATTTTACATGTGCGGACATCTAGTTTTGCTAACCATTGTTTGCACCAAGATAAGATGGGGTTAAGGTCAGATTGAAGTAAGAAGGAATCACCTCGGTTTGTTATTTCCTAATAAATGACGGTCACCAGCCTAAAGACAGATGTCAGTTGTTAATTTGTCTGGTAAATCGTTTAGAGAGAGAGGTAAAGCAAAGACAGCGATAATAATAATATCTGGGGTTTACCGTACCAAAATCACGATATGGTTATGAGGGATGCCGTAGTGGAGGGCTCCCGAAATTTCGACCACCTGGGAATCTTTAACGTGCACCTAAAGCTAAGTACCCGGGCCTTTAACATTTTCGCCTCCATCGAAAATGCAGCCGCCGCGGCCGGGATTCGATCCCGCGATCTTCGGGTCAGCAGTCGAGCGCCATAACCACTAGACCACCTTGGCGGGGCGAAAGACAGGGAGGTTAACCAGGTTGTACCCTGTTTGTTACCCTACACGGGGGTGGGGGAAGGGGAGAAAAAGAATATAGGCTACAAGGAGGAAATAGAGAACAAGTAATACGCGCACACTTATACCGTCACAACTGAGAAATGTTTGAGACTCGTTCCTCTACGGTTGTCTAAAAGTCGACTGGAATCCGAGATGTTACAAGAGGCTTGCAAGGACTGGCTCCAAGGAATCCAGAACTTGCAGTGTGTATTGAGCTGATGGAGTTTTCATCTCGTTGAGGAGAGTGCGCATCGTGGTCACGAGAGACCTCAACACAGCGAGGACTTGTCGGTTTTCGTCGTGGAAATCATCTGTGGGCGATGATGTACATTGCGGGGCATTCTGCCCCGACTCTTTACGAGTGCGCAGTGGTGGTATGATGGCCACGCGGCAACCGCCGCAGCTTTCAAAGCCTCCGCATCTTTTCGGCTCTCCGACTGTAATGCTTTGGGCAGTGGTGGTGGCGGCAGGGGTGGTAGCTGTCGCTTAGAAGAATTCTGGCGGTCTGTCGGAGTAGGAGATTGCGGTATCCGTCCAGATTGGGCAGCAGTAGCCCCGGACCTTCGTCGCCGACGCGAGCGTCGTTGTCTATTTCTTACAGTGTCCGCAGCCTCTTTGTGCGTTGAGCCATCCCGTACCATCTGTTTCAATACACTCCATTCTTTTTTCACTAATGGGCAGTCTCTTGATGAGGCTTCGTGCGATCCATGGCAGTTGGGACATTTCAGGGCGGTTGCTGGGCATGATTCCGCACTGTGCGGCTCTGCACAGCGGGGGCAAATCAACACACTCCTGCAAACTCCGCTCACATGACCCATTTTTTGACATTTATGGCACTGGAGTAGTCTTGGTGTAAATGGACCACGTGACGAAAGTGTCCCACCTTCACGTGATATGACAAAGTGCCGCCTTTGAAGACAATCTTTACGCAACGCGAGTTGCCCAGACGTGAGACTTGGACGATGTTGCTGTGGTCACTAACCACCTTGATCAGCATTGGAATGTCGCCACAAGGAATGGAGATGTCAGCATCGTATATTACACCTGCCACCATCGTTAATGTAAATAAAAACAACAAAGGCCCAAGAACAGCCTTGCGACACACCAGGAGTTACGAAACAGGCTCATGAAAGCGAATTGCTAGCAGATACGAACTGAGTTCGATTATGAAGAAAGCATTCAATCCAGGTAAGTAAATAGGGGATTTCCTGAGAGGGAGACGGTGGCCCAATCTGTCAAGGGCTTTTTCAAAATCTAAAAAGATACAGTCAGTGCAAGTACCTCGGTCTAGAATGAAGGACAGGCTATCAGTAAGCATAACTACTTGAGTCTTACATAAGAAGAGCTTTGGAAAACCGTTTGGATATTCACTATAAAAGTTGTGAGATCCATGGAAATGCACGGGGTTGGAATAAATGATGTGCTCCAGGAGTTTGAAGGGAACGGTGGTTAATGAAACGGTCTGTAGTTTTCTTCTTTTTTTAAATTTCGAAAGCCTGCTCTTAGGCGTGGTACTACGCGGTGTCATTAAAACACATGCAAATTTGCTTCATATTGGAGGTCTAACAGTGAGCGGTGGAACGGTCCGGGAATCTAGCGATCAAGATCGGGCGGCCGGCCAGGCCTATAAGGCCTGTTGCAAGGAGGTGGCGAAGATGGCTTAAATGCAGACCTGCACAAGTTCACAGCAAGTGTGTCGCAGTAACATTGCGGATTGGGGCGTCACAAAAATGGAACGATGCATCATATAGGCCGCCGTACTGTTGCGCCCAGAGAGTGGTCACATACGAGTGTAACCTTGCTTCGTAATAGGCACCACTGTCCCCTCGCTGGGCGGCGCAACGCAATTCTAAAGACTGCTTGAAAAGTTAGGAAAACATGATGCATGAGTAGGTTACAGTGCAATTAAAAGACTGAGCAATTATGTCATCATCACCGGATGACGGACGCAGCTCTCTATTAGTTTTGTTATTGCAAATCATTCATTGATTGATATAATACATCATGAGAAAAAAAAGAGGTTACTAAATACGGGCGAGGAAGCAGACTGATCATTAGAAAACGAACGTTTAAATACGTAAAACAGATGAACATAGCACGTTTCAGATGGTATGATGTTCCCTGTTTCGTCAATGGTCGGATATTTTGTTTGGGTTTGCCTCTACCCGCTTCCCAGAATTTACGCAACTTCTTTCGAAGCAACGAATGATAGGTGCTCGAAAAGAAAATGCGGCTCGATCTCACGCTGTACTCCGAGACGCATTTTTGATAAGCTGCCAATCGATTAGCTTTATCACTTGAAACTGCTTTCCTGTAAATTCTGTTTTTCTTGTTTCGTAGACGGCTGAGCAGCGGAGTGAATGAACCAAGGAGAGCGAAACATGAAACGGATTTTATGCAAAGCCCATATTTCTCGAAAAGCGAAACCATTCCTGTCTATTTTTGCTTGATAAATTGGCCAGATCTCTTCTACTCTAGCATACGAGGATAGGCGCAGGAACGATTCGCAGTAGGATTATATTTGGACGCCAGTGGCGGCACGGCCCGCTTTAGCATACTCTCTCATCAGTTTGCTGTGCTGTGCTGTTGTGCTCAAAGGCAACCTTGCTCCGAGACAATGCACGAGGTAGAAAAATGTCACCGTATTGGTATTATAAGAAAGGTAACTTTCAAGGAATACTCCTTGCAACGCACAGCTTAATATTTCCATTCCATTCTACTCCATTTCCACACGAGCATATGGCTTCCTTTTCAAACGAAGAATATGAGGCTCTAGACGACACACGGCCAATCCTTGCAATTTTATGTTAAGAGTGCATGACAACTGACTTCTGTCAAGCTTCATAAGACAAACGACAGAACAGCACGGTCATGAAATGGAAGACCGACACGGACGCCTCCACAGATTGAGCCCTAACATAACTACTACGCTACCACTAAAGAATTCAGCGCAGCGGTGCCAGTCTTCCGCACATACTAAGGCTGGAGTTAGCGTTTACGTGGGGTTTCATGTGCTTATAGTACAACTCACCGAGTCTCCAAGCTGTGAGCTGTGCAATGTGCATGAGTCTCCAAAGTATGTGCTGTGTGGCTGCCAGTACGCGGAGAATTAAGAACGACACAATTAGTGTTTTTGCCCCCTGTTCCAGTCAAGCACTATCAGCGGACGTTATGGACCCTTGCCGAGACAGTAGATGTGGTTTCCAGGACATAGGCGTTACTGGACTTAAAAAAAAAAGAAGTACGGTTATAGAGTATAGACTTTCAGTGGACTTGCCCGTTTGTTTTTCATCTTCATTTTGTCATCCCTGCATCTTATAACCCATTTCTTCCTATTCTCCTTTTCCTACAGCATAGAGTAGCTGGCCAAAGGAATGTTCCTAAGTGCGACCTCTGTACCTTTTTCATCATTAAACTTCGCACTGTCTCTCTTCTCTCTTTTTCTCTCGACGGCGTGGAAGCGTTTGAAAGGGTCTCTGAAGAAAAATCTACGCAGAGTCTCCTTTGGGAGTTGTATAAGTGATGCGTAGGCGTAGAGTTTCATTGTAGGAAACTTCATGGTTGCACCCTTCCCTGAAACGCTCCTGTCGGGCGGCGTTGTCATGGCGTCCGTCATCATCTTTCTAGCGTTGGTCAGTGTCTGCAACAGCCCCAAGAAAGGCGCATCTTGCGACCACCGAAACGCGTGCTTGGCATCAAATTTTCGCAAAGCCGGCATTTTATTGATGCATGTAATCTTCCATGTCGGCTTAACGTATTGTGCTAGAGAGGGCTTTTATTCCAGTACCCCGAAATATTTCAACGAAGTCTCCGTAGGAAGTGTTCTACTTTTTCATTTATTTTCCACCATCGGTACAATGCGTTCATTTGGTTCAGATATGTTCACGTTCTGCGAGCGCGTGTGTAGCCCAGAGGGCAAGACACTCGCCTTCGGAGCGTGTGGGACTGGGCTTAAAACCCATCACCGCTAAGAGAACTTATTTTGTTTTATACATTTTATTTCTTTACAGCGCTTCGTCTTGACAGAGGGATGAACGGACGGACAATTTTCTCGTTGAGTCGGCGTAGAAATGCTTACGCCTTTCCAATACTGAGTGAGGTTAAATTGATAGGCTAGTCTTCCAAGCACTACCATCCGTAATTTGCGATAATACATTCATTTTCAAATGCAGGAAATCGAAAGCCGCAAGTTCCATCATATTAAATGCGAAGCATTTCTTAGCGAACCTTTGGCACTTTGAGCGTTTCTATCTATCTATCTATCTATCTATCTATCTATCTATCTATCTATCTATCTATCTATCTATCTATCTATCTATCTATCTATCTATCTATCTATCTATCTATCTATCTATCTATCTATCTATCTATCTATCTATCTATCTATCTATCTATCTATCTATCTATCTATCTATCCGCCTACGTCCGGGTGCTCTCACGATCGCCTCCTTAACTTGATGTCGACCAAAATTAGCATGGGAGGGCAAGAGGATTTGACGAATGTGACTGTCGAGTCCTGACATGAATAACGTGAAAATCCTGTCGCGTACGTCGTCAAACCCTTTCCTCCAGACACGTGTGGCACATACCTGTTTACGACGGGCTGGGGTGTACGGGTATGCGCCACAGGTGATCGAAAGTTTATATCTGCCCAGGAACGGCGCGAACAGACACTGGTAATTTAAATGCGACAGCGTTAAGAAAAACTGACATCGGCAGCGTTAACCCAACGAATAGAAAGAATAAAAACACTTGGATCCCAGCAGGAACGGAACCCAAGCATTCTGCGTGGCAATCCGGTATTCTACCAGAGAGCCACGCCAGGTCTAGAAACTGCTTTGGAAAAACAGCCTATGCAGGCTATGGTGCTGGCTATCTAATTTTACAAGAAAGCAATAAACGCTACATATGCACTCCTACGATAATGGCGTCATATCTGATTATCGTCTGTGGTTCCAGTGTAGCCTCCGCTTTTATGGCAGTCTAATACACATTAAATTTGTATTCCTATGATTCAGCAAGCTATATTGAAGCATTCCTCGACCCCAGATGAATACATTAACGAAAGTTACGTATGCTATTCACACGATTGCACCATAAAGTGCACATAGCTTCGATAATACTGACGTACGTACTCTAACGGGAGGGCTGACGTTACGTCGCACCATAAGTTGCCCTTCAAACACCAGTATTGTCGACGTGCCTGGTAAGCCCACGATGTGCATACAGCTACTACATTTACAAAAAAAAAAAAGAGAAAGAAAGACGTCGATCCATCTCGTAATGCTTGGCTCAAAGCCATAAAATACAGCATAGAAGTCCTCGCTGACTGCTTCGCATGAAACTGATTCCAATAACGCGTGGGACCTGCCGAAATTTTTTTTAACGTTATCACGCGCAAGTGCCAGCGCTGGCAGCTTAGTACAATGTCGCGGATTGCAAAGTATATTCTCGCATGTGAACGTTTCTGCCAGAGTAAATGGTATTGAATCTGTCGTATTTAATTTGTTGACATATTTAGAATACAATACATGCAGTCTACTTTTCCCGAGGTAAAACTAACTAGGGCGAAGCATAAGTCATCATAATCTAGATTTCGAGCTAGAGCGGGAAGTTCAGCGTTGAGTTGCCGCCCCTCTTTGATCATCGCGGCTTTTTCTCGCTCCACAAGCGTTATCTCACAATAAAAATGGCTTTTTGGGTATTGTAAAATGATAACTCATGACTATAGCTTAGCATACATTTTTGTTTCAGTGTCCTTTGGATATTAAGTAGACAGCCTGTGGATTGAGTCACCTTTTCAATAGATGAATAACATTTTAATGTGACGAGCTCACACGCTGCAAAGCGAAGTATGTTTCTGCGACAGTTTTTTTATTCGGGAAAAACGGTTTTTCTCGAGGTATCCTGCTGGTTTCTATTTCCCGGAGAGTACGTCATAGTCTGACATGAATCAGCCAATGAAAACAGGCGCGTACATGAGTCGGCGTACATGTACAGCACTACCCCAGCTGATGTTCCGGTTACCAGAATATTCCTCTACAAAATAGTGAAAAAAAAATTACACCATCTCCCGCTAAAGGGGACCATGATGCGATGCGAAGCCGGAGCACTTGCACGATCGCGTTCCGTTGGTGTTCGTTGGGCATGCTACCGACCTCGCGTCGTGTAACGCGAAGAGGGACACTTCGCGCGTCGTGTCTTCCCTCTAGCCTGACCGTTAATTCTCACAGGGCGTGCGGGGAACGCGGTCGACAGGCGCGCGAGAGAGAGGCAGCGTAGGAGAGGAGAGAGAGGGGGAGGGGACGCGCATGCGCATGCGCTCATCGCGGCGCCGCGCAGGAGAGAATTTCGGCATGTCGAGCCCGTATTTCAGAGGAGTCAACCGAAGCAAGCGCTGGACTGAACGCGCGCAGCGCTCTACCACTTGAAGGAGACTAGAGGAGGAGAGTAGCGCATGCGCCGCGAGGGCAGAAGCGAGAACGCAGGAGATGCGCAAGCAGGTGCTGGTAGAGAAGTGGAGAGAGTAACGCGCAGCTGCTGGAGAGAGGGAAGGAGGAGAGTTGCGCATGCGTAGTGTGAGTGCGAACTACCACGCCGCGGGACATACCCCCGAGCAAGAGATGCTTCGCGTGTAAAAAAAAAACAAAACATGGCTGATCCCTTTGTCATAGGAATCGGTATAACACGAAAGTGAAACGTGTCTTCACAGACGTAGTTGAGCGTTTGTCGCGCATTCTTTCGCCCCAAGGGCGAAGGAATGAATGCTACAGCAACAAATTGTAATGTCACGCGACGAACGGCAAGCAGCTCGAAACTTGCAACGCGCTGCTCAAGCAGAAAGGCACACGGAACGAACATACACAGGATGAGAACGAACTAACTGTCACATTTGTAACTTATTTCTGCATGAGCACCGCGCTCCTTTCGCAAAAGCGGCCGCTGCAGTGAGCCAAGTGACCTTCGTGCTCTCAACGCGAGACGTACAAACCACCGCGATCACGAGATAAGCGCACGCACGAGCGACCCCGATTTGTAGACGCGGCCGCTCGTCGCGACGGCGACGATCTTTAAAGCGCGCTCTTCGAGCCCTTCGCGCCATCTTGCTAGTGATAACGAAAACACGCTGTAACACCGATCACTGAGTACCGCCACCGGCAAATGGTGTATATAAATAGCTCGCCGTTAGCACTGCGAAAAACGTGCCGTCCGTGGCCGAATCGTGCCGCGCTGCGCACTGCGGAGCGCGGGGTCGTAAGTTCGATTCTCGGGGACGGAACTTTTTCTTCTGGTTTTTTCTTTGCCCACTGTTAGTCTTTATATTTTACAACGTCATATCCGTGACGGAAATACGTCAGTGGCGCCGTGGTGGAACCCGGCGTAAAACACTTTCGTGTTAAAAAAATTGGCCGCGTATCTGCGTGCTTCGCTGCAAATGTCGTCGAAAAACGATAGCCTTCTGCCGGCCGTACAACACGAGCCCTCCTCCTCTATGTTGAATCGCCGCATCTGGCTCATAGCGTCGCATTTGCAGCGCAGCCCAAAAAACACGAGCATTTTCAGCGCAGCCTAAGAAACACTAGGGTCTTTAGAATTATGTATCTATGTATTTTCTAGTAAAGGAACACACCGCCTGATACTTACGTATTGGTGCTGCGCCTCAGATATGCGTAACATTTGCTTTTTGATCGACAATGATCACAAGTATGAACGGCGCTACCAGTTCAAGATGGCTGGGCGTTCAGCGAGTGGTTAAACTTTGGCCGGGTGGCTGAATCGAGTGACAGACAGACAAACAAAAAGACAGACAGACAGACAGACAGACAGACAGACAGACAGACAGACAGACAGACCAAAATTTCTGCGTTTAAGTTCCCCTAGAAAGACTATCGTCTTTAAAAAACGCTCTCTAAATATTTTAACTGCAACGTTAGCTCGCGTGTATCAATAGCGCCATTTCTTTACTATAGCGAATTCATTTCTTAGACACTATTTTTCGCTTCTTTAAAAGAAAGCAGCTTTGTTTGCTTCTTTCCCCTGTTTTCCCCGAACGGAAGCTGTTGTATCGCAAATACTTTACTGCCTTCTGGCTCACGCTGTCGAAATATACTCTCTTCTTCCAAAGGTACCCCTCCTTTCAATGCCACATGTGCGCAAAACGAGGTGCTGAAAATATACATGCCTCGCAATAGCACATACAAACAGCGTTTACAAAAGACACGCCTTCGTCGCTGCGAAGTACACGCCGCATGACTTCACAGCGACATGCACGATAGCCCGTACCGCGAAATTCGCAAGAGGCATTCAGCATAAGCGTGGAGGTGATTATTATGCATTATATAGTTGATTTATTTAACGGTAGCATTGTACATTTTCGTCCATTGTGGTATTTCCACGCCATAATTCTCTCAATTATATTTTGTTAAGGGAGATGTTGGCGCTTTTAGGTGGCGTCGGCTACTCCTTTTTCACTGATAATAGAATTCGTGAAGATCACACCAATAAAAAAATTGCATAAAATCGCACCCAAGGACAGTTCACGTAAGTCACTAAAGCCATAAAAAAATCACCGAGAACTCTTAGCCGTCACCTAGGCGGGGCCTTTGGCCCGCCCGACCAACTCGCACGGCCCGCAATAAAGTTATTTTCTTCATAAGCACGAAGTCCATCCACATAGCGACACGAAAAACAACACAAATTCGGTCCAGTCACATAACACTATAGTTCACATAAAATGCAGTCACATGAATACCGAATATGCCGAAAATAACGCTACACACAACGTGCAGTCAAATAACAGCACTAAAATTGGCGATGTCCAGTCACAGGGACACGGAATAAGTTTACACATGAAGGGACATACAACGCGACACGGTCAGGTCAAAGTATACACATAAAAACAGCCTAAAAGTTCTCAGTGATTTCGGAGTATACCACTCACTAGTAGAAACTTTTATGCTAATGCCCGTTTTGCGAGGCACGTGTTGGCCATGGACCTGGGATTTTCGAGATTGAAGGGCATATATTAGTGTCATTAAATTTCGTAGTATCTGTTGTTGCTGGTCGTCGTATCGTGGGCACTCTGATAATAAAAAAAATGTGTTGTACATCATCTACGAAGCCGCATGTGCATTTTGGACTTTCTGCACATGAAGTTTTGTGTAGAAAGTGTTTTGCGTACGCGGTACCCAACCGGAGGTGGTGCACCGGCGTTTAAAAGGTCCTGCCCGTATTTGACGTTAGAGGGATCTGAAATTCATGTGAAGGATTCATGTAATATAGGTCTGAAGATCTTCAATTTCCATCGAACCAAGTCGCTCTGCAACCACGGCCTGACACCTGTCGTAGTGTGTACTGTAATTCGCATTGTGTTATAGGCAGCTATCTCCTCAAAAGAAGACTCTCCTTTTGAGTGGATAGCTGTGTCTGCCATGGGAGTTTAAGTACTGCTATCGTAGTGAACGGGTTCGGGACAGCGAGATAGCCTCTGCTGACATCTGTGTGAATTTCCAAGCAAACAACCTTCGTTAAATACATTGTTACAATTATTAATTTCGGCATTCATATTAAGGATGTTACACCGTTAGAACATCTCCTTGCTTTTCAGCAGCGTCTTACAAATCCTTGATAAATTTGATAGAAGTTGCACTTTGTAAGACTGGCTGCTTCGCTCAGCAGGCGTTGAAGTTTCGAGTGAATATTTTATTGCGATATTAATTATATGGACGCTCTCGGCTGGTTTTACCGTCGCCGTCATATCACGGATATGTATATGTACGTATACATAAATGAAAGCCACAAAGAAAAATGCAGTCACAAGAAAAAATTTCCGAAGCGCGCCACTAGGATTCGAAACTTCGACCCCTCGTTCCGCAGCGCTGCTTTAAACAACTCGGCCACGCGTCACCGGTTGTTTAGCATAGCAACGGCGAGCTATTTATATACACCATTGAACGCTAACGGCCCGCTGACCTCGGAGGTGCTTCAGTATGTGTATTATCACCCGCGAGATTGCCCGAAGGGCGCGCTTCAATGCAACGCTCCTACATTTTCCTTCAGACGCGCACTAAAAAGTGGCCCATTTCTGTAACCACTGACGATGTGGAACGCCGAGTAAACGATGCGTCGAACGCCACCGCGCGGCAGGAGACGCGGAGGGGTCACTCCACGCGCCGCTGTTTTAAAGCAAAAGAAGTCTAAGAGCGTCGGGTTATAGCGCGCTGCTCAAACACGAAGTAACAACCGTAACAGTCAGTTCGCGCTCGTCCTGTGTATACCTGTACGTTCTTTTCAAGTGTCCCTCCTTGTGTTTGAGCAGTGCGCTGCAAGTGTCGAGATGTGACCGTTGTTAGGTCGCGGTCGTCTTGTGTGTTTTCTTTTCGGCAGTCCTTTGCGCTCGAGCGGCGCGTTGCAAGTATCAAGCTGCTTGCCGTTCTTCGCGTGACATTCTAATCTGTTGCTATCGCATTCATTGCTTCGCCGTTGCGGAGAAACTGTGACATTTTTTATTCAAGGTTACAAAACGACCTTTCGTCGCACGAGGTGACCCCTTCATTCACGTCAATAACGTTAAAACAGATTCACTAATACTTTGTCAAGTAAAGCAATGATCGAAAAGAACAGATAGCTTAAGCCAATTATGCCTTCATCGCTACCTTCTGGAGCCACACGCCAACCCCTCGCAGTTTGCTTGCACCATGGCGACTTATAGTACACTGCCCTGACGCACGTTGTTCTTGGCCATGCTTCGCCCATCAAAAGATCTTTAGCTCAATACGCACAAGAAACTAACAACCAAAGGAGTCATTTGTAAACAATGTGATTCCGACTTCAGTAGCAAGAGAAAACTCGATTGCAATTTAATAACGTATGCACGTAATCATTCTGAAACGTTGGAGACTCGCCAACCCGTTGTGTTCGAGTTTCGCGGAGAAAGGGGAGCCCGGCTCGAGTGGACGAAAAACTTTCGAATTGCAGAAACACTTTGGAAGCGTTGTGCGACGACTGCCGAGTGTTGTTTAGATGCCTTTTATACGTTATTCGCCGTCCCCTAAATGACTTGAATTCCACCCGCATAAAGAAGAGGTGGCAGGCGCTGTGCGTTTGCGAATTGCATCCAGCGAGACATGTCCACGGCTGATTCTTCCGAGCCCTTTGAGCTAAGCTTCTTGAAAGCGCAATAACATTGTTTCCCCCTCGCAGTCAACGCGGTGAAGGCGAGAGCCAACTTGCAGGGCGGTCTACGTCACAGCAAGCAGCCATACGTCACGGCTCCTTAGGCTCCCTCTGCTCGCGGTTCGGACTCCGGCCCGGTCGATCGCGGGCGAGCGCGGGACGCGGTTCATTCACGCGGTGGCAGCGTATCGGATGCGGCCGCAAGTCAACTGTGGTCGCTCCAGAGCCGGGACCTTCGCACCGGCAACATTAGCTGTCACTGCTCCTACTTCCGACAGTCGCCAAGGGCATTTGATTTTCTATCTGCTTCTGCGGCACGCGGTCTCGCGGCGGCGACAACAGGTAGGAGCCATACCTTTTTGCCCTCATTGTTGCAGCGACTTTTTTTGCTCGCAGCCACTGCACTCGAATTTGGTAAGTTCGCACGCGGCATTCAGAATGTTAGGTGTGACAGTTGGGTCATCTTACTCTTCTTCGTTTAAATGTATTGCTGAAAAGATTTCGTCAGTTTGACAAACAGAGGTTGTGAAGTGTTGCTATGCTGACAGTGATTTGCGGAACACGAAAGTCTCGAAAAAGTTCAATCCCTTGAGCGCTGAAGACAAGATAAGAGAGCGGAGAGAGCACTCCGCTGGCACTTTTTCTACGCCAGCTTCCGAGTTCGTTTCAGGGGGAACGTAGGGTTATGCATGCATCTATTTCGTCAACCGAAATCTTTGCTACAGGTTGAAGGCTTATTGCGGAAAACAGCGCGAACAAACGGGACAGGACAGACTGGACCGGCACTATTTTCTGCAATGAAGCCTTACCCACAAGCTCAAGTCTGAACCCTTTGACTGTAGGCTTATTATTTTCTTTGTAGTCGAGCAGTGAAAATTCCATAAAGTTTCTGGCTTTTTTTTTCATGACACGTCTTGTTTTTCTGCTTTATTTTGTTTTTTTTCTACAGAAGTACCCTCGAGTTACTTACGCGAGATCAGAGCAATCTGCAAATAAGACACTTACATTCATAGAGGCCACTGTATTTTTAGTATGTGACCGTCCTTCTACTGTAAACTACAACAGTACTATGTATCTGGCGCGAGAAGCTTTAGACATCCTGCTCACCCTGATTATTGCATACGAATGGGACAAAGTGTTGGGTTTCATTGTAAAGATCTTGTGTTTATCGAAGAAAGGAGATTAAAATGACATTGCATCAGTACAACAATGCCATTCTGTTATCAGGACATGTTAATCTGCTCATCTGAATTTAACAAACACCCGTATTGTTATTCTCATCTTCATTCTCAGCCTGTTTAAGTTCCCCTGCAGGACGAAGTTCTCTCCCAATGAAATATAGTTCACCCTGTCCTGTGCCGGCCGATTCGATTTGTATCTCCGCGAACTTCTTAATTTCATCATTCCATCTAACCCTCTGTCTTCCTCGACTGCGTTTCCCGTCCCTTGGTGACCATTCCGTTGCTCTTACTGTCCACCGATTGTCTGTTCTACGCATTACGGGGCTAGACCAGGTCCATTTCTTTCGCTTGATGTCAACTACGATATCTGCTACCCCTGTTTGTTCCCTGACACAATCTGCCACGCTTCGATCTATTAATGTTACGTCTATCATTTTACGTTCCATTGCACGCTGCGTGGTCCCCAACTTTTTCTCTAGCTGCTGTATTATCCTCCATGTTTCAGCCCCGAATGTTAGAACTGGCAGTACGCAGTGATTGTATATTTTTCGTTTTAATGACAGTGGCAGATTCTTTCCTCTCACTATTTGGGAGTGCCTGCCGAATGCGCTCCAGCGCCTTCTTATTCTTCGGCGAATTTCCTTTTCCTGATTAGGTTCTTCTGTCAGTAGTTGTTGCAGGTATTCATATCCTTGTATACACTGCAATGTATGGTTTCCGATCGTGAACACTTTCTCTTTCGACAGCCTGAATTGTTATGCCGAGTGCCCAATAAATAAATAAATACACAAATAAATAAATAAATAAATAAATAAATAAATAAATAAATAAATAAATAAATACACGTTTATTTCATAGTCACAATCCTTGATATTAGGCATGGGTGTGCTGTGGCGGTTAAGGGTTTCCTTTTAATGCGTCGACATTCAGGATAATTTTATTGTAGAGCACCCGTGAGGTCAAGTAATCCTACGCCTGAGAATTTAATAACTGTTCTGTAGTTATGTTCGACCTTCACACCGCAACTTCCTGGTTGCGTAACCTGTGAGGTTAGCAGTGACTTTAGACAGTCACAGGACAAAATTACCCAGTTGGGAAATCATAACAGGTAGTAGGGAGGGTAATAACTTTCCTAAATACAGCATAAAACGAGTTTTTCCATGACAGTTTAAAATAGAATGAAATTTGTTGAGGTACCACTACTTATTCGAGCAGACGGTGGTGTTTGCAACAGGCAGGTTTAGTTAGCGTGGCACGTTTTGCCGGAAGTTGCCTGAATATCTGGGGCCGTATTCGCAAGCCTTTCACTTCGTAAGTGCATTTGACATTGGCCAGTCGGCTTCACTAATTATACATTCGGCATCACGATTGGCTGAAATTTTTTCTTACGAGCCATTATAGCGTAACGTGTTTTTTTTTTTAATGCAGGCCCTATGATACATCGTTATCAAGAAAGGCATGATTTAGCAGCCAGAAAAAAAACAAAAGAAAAAAGAAACTAAATAATGTTTTACGCAAGCGTCGAAGACGCGCTGTTTACATGTATAAACGGGAAGATTTCGACAACTGTTGATTGCCTTTTTTCAAGACAGGAAGCTGATCTGTATCTGTTAGCGCAACCTTGCCAGATACCGCAATCAAGCAGAGCTGAATGTAGTAGACATGCAGTAGAATGTAGTAGACAATATAGACACAGACAGTATTCTTCAACGTTACCATACTTACTCACACGATTGCGAGTAGATGTTGCCGTCAAGTGGCAGCAACGACAGCATAAACATCAGGAATTGTATTCACGAAGCTTTTCGTTCGTGTATTTTGCAATTGGCATGGTTACCTCCGTTAATGATATGCCCGGAATCAGGATTGTCTAGAATGTTCTCTTACGAACAGTTCCAACGTAAGGCGTCCCCCCCCCCCTTTTTTTTTGTGAATACGAACCTAGCGGCAAAGCATCTTCCGAGTTGATGGGAATGAAGGCTGCAAACTGAAGCACTGCGCTCCCTGACCTATTATGTGTGAGAAATCGTCTACGCGTAGGCCACGCAAGGAATTGGTAGTGCGACACTCGAGGGACACGAAATGAGACGACAGCGCAGTGCTGTATCGTCGCTTCCTTTGTACTTTGTGCAAGGAATATCAATTCCCTCAGCGCTCGATCCTTGCACTTTAAGCCTGGAATGTTCGAGTGAGGTGGCGAAAACACCCCACGCTGCAGAGACTATAAACAGAAACACACAGTTAGGTTAAACTGAATAATTATTCCAAAACTATAGTTTCACTAATTTCGCGGTAATAGAATGATCATTAGGCAAGAAAATGAAAAGAAGAAGTGTTCTTTTTTTTCTTTTTTTTTTTGCTTTCATGCCGAAACCTCATCTTGCGAAACCTTCGCATATTGTGGAGTATCTCCTCGTATTTTGGGCGGCTGTGGCTCAGCAGAGATTCTTGAAAGTTGTGAAGTCCCATATTTGCTTCTTTTTCTAAATACAGCTTTTTTTATATTCACTGGTGATAAATTAACTACATCAGAGGAAACGCTGCCAAAGTTCAGGTGACCACAGAAAAATGATGCGGGAGCATTTGGACTGCGTTACAAC